>NC_135327.1:206461823-206766563 GCF_023851605.1 Tamandua tetradactyla
CTAGAGGCAGCCGGTTGGAAGAGCTGTGCCGCCAGCGCCACCAGCTCTCCAGACCCGAGTATGCAGGTGCCGGGCGGCTGCCATGAACTCCGGAGCCATGAGGATTCACAGCAAAGGACATTTCCAGGGTGGAATCCAAGTCAGAAATGAGAAAAACAAAGCATCTTTGAAATCTCTGAAAACTGATAACAACAAACCAGAAAAATCCAAATATAAACCACTTTGAGGGAAAGTATTTTACCTGGACTTACCTTCTACCACAATATCTGAAAAACTGCAAAAAGACATTAAAGATCTTGGAGGGTGAGTTGAAGAATTTCTCAGCAAAGATATCAGTTATCTTATTTCAGATAAAAAGGAAGCTAAATTCACACAATCCTTGGGTAGAATTTCTCCCATACCATGTCCAGAATCTGTGTCGTGCAGCAACAACTTCACCTCATCCCAGCCATGATGGAAGTTCATTTAAGTTTCCAGATCCAGTGTGTTTAAGCTGAGGAAAATTATTAGTTGAAAAAGCTATCAAGGACCATAATTTTATTCCTTCAAATAGTATATTATCAATTGCCTTATCATGAGGAGTAAAAATTCCTCGTATTGATGACATTAGATACTACATTTGAACGAAAGAAGAGTTGTAGTTACTCAAGAAATCAAGCACTTCTGTGAGAGATGTGGGGAAAGAGCTAGTACACAGACCACAAGAACAGGTAGACTGAAAAAGCCTTTTGTGAAGGTAAAAGATATGAGTCAACTTCATAGGCCATTTTATCTTCGGTTGACCAAGATACCTTTTATAAATCATTCTATTCAAAAGCCTTGTCGTCCATCTGATGCAGATAAACCATCTATCACCCAAAAGTAAACTCAGATTAAACTAATAATTCAAACATATGGTGATAAATATGGTGGTACCCCAATTCAACTCCATTTGAAAGAGAAGAAAGAAAAAAGGATATTGGGAAATGTCACTTGCAGAAATACAAAGATCTCGAAACATCTTCTAAGCAAGCAACACAGAAACTTTGCACAGTGTAACCAGTATGAAGTTGTTGACGATATTGTGTCTAACTTGGTTTTTGATTCTGTGGAATATGAAAGGGACATGCCTAAAAAGAAAAGAATAAAATGCAGTGTTGGACCCCTTTCCTATTACTGCAAAGAAGAAGAAACCAAGAGAATACCTAGAACTGCAATGTATTTCTGAGAAGGACTTCAGGGAAAATAAGGTTGTGCAGATGGTCAAGCAAAATTTCCTGTGCAAAGAACCCCAAGAACCTGAACATAAATTTTATGTTTATTTCAAATGCCATCCCCTGCCCTTCAAGTGAACCAAGAGGACTTGAGAAAAAAAAACAACAAATATTCCATGTTAAATCCAGCTGAAAATGACATAAAGCAGAATTTTACACAGTTACTTTCACATAAAAATAAACAAAGATGCATTATTGCTGTTTCTGAACATAAATCCATTATAAATGAAAGTGACTTAGAAGAAATAAGGGCAGATGGCTGTCCATGTGGGCTGCGAGCATTTATACAATTTTCTAATTTCATTAAGAATAATAGTGCATCCTAACTGAAGCAAAAGTCAGATACTGTGACTTTTCCAGCAAAGGATCTGAAGGAAAAGGACCTTAATTCAACATTTGGTCGTGATTCTGGTCTGATAGCAATAAACAGTTCACAAGAGCCTAACAATTCAGGCAAATACTCCATCCCACAGCCCTCTCATGAAACCAAATAATTGAGACACCGAGAATATGCATAGTTTACCTTCTGGTAAAATAGGAAGAAATAAGAAAGAAAATCTGGAACCAAATGTGGAATCAGATAAGAAAAGAACAGAGTTTCTTACTACACAAGAAGAAAACAGAATTTATTAAAGATTGCCCCAGTGCAATCTTTACTGGATTTATTTCAGACTAGTGAAGAAAAATTAGAATTTTAGGGCTTTACAAGCTATGCTGAAAACTGTGGTACATGTAATGTTAGAGATATTTGAGAAGAAGAAAATTCAAATAATCTGTTGTCGATGTTTTTCTCTTCCCTTTCCACGTCTGCATTTACTGGCTTTCAAACTTTAAACAGTTTGTACTTTACAGAAGTATAAGAATCATATTCTTGAAACTTTTATAAATATGTATAAAAATTCTTAGAATTTTTTGCCAACTTTGTTGCAGAACAATAAAGGTGATGTTTGCGTTTTTTTACCAAAAATAAAGTGATGTAATTCTCAGAATTCAAAAGGCTATATGTAATTTTATTATAATATGCCTAGAGAAATTTCTGCCATTTGGGAATTTTGCATATGGACAAAGTTGCTTTTATTAAAGATGATTACATATAGATAGATAGATAGACAGACAGTTGCAGTGGGTGGAACAATATTTTATTTGAGAAATACTTATCAAGTGCAAACTGTGTGTCAGGGACTAAAATTTACAAATGATAGCTCATTTAGTTCTCATGACAATCCTATGAGTAGGTAGCATTATCTCCACTTTATGGATGGGCAAGTTTCTTAATTGTTTTTTATCTCAGGGAAATTTCTGCCAGGAATTTCATGTGAACGGCCTCTTGATGGGTCCTGTGTTTATAGAATATAGATGACACTGTGAGATAAGAACATGGGGACAGTCTTGCCTTCCTGTTGGAGGAGTGTGCGGAAGTGGTAAGGATTAGAGCCAGAGAGACTGACAAGAGCTTGTTGAATATGCCTTTAATAAATATTTGTTTGGCCTTACCTAGATATACATTGTTTACTCCTATGGGTTATATATTTACTCTAGAGAATCTGGAATTTCCAAAGACTTGAGCAATCTTTGTTTCAGCCTTCACTATGAAAATATGAAGGTATAAAACTGTGAGGTCATTAGTTTGTTGCCTTCTGTTCCTCTGACCTTGATTTTCTTCTCTCTTTTATCAATCAGGTATACTCTCTCCTCTTCCACCCCTCTTCCCCACTTTAAAGCTTTCTAACCCTCTCTCACTGTCAAAACAGGAAAGTATTCAGTGTCATTTCTAATATGACCTCGAGGTATTTTAATTGTTGAGCTTGCTATAATTAATTGGAGCAGGAAGTTTTGGCTCCTTACATTCTTGGCAATAGATAGGGGGATTTTTTAAGGAAGATGAGGACAAAAGGGCAGTTTTAAGTTATTATCCCAGAATTAGATTTGCTTTTGCCATTTGGGAGAGTTTGTGATAGGGAAGACATGGCTGAAGAGCTGAAGAGAGACCTAATCCCTGAAAGAAAGGAACCAGAGTTGCCCACTCCACCTCCACCCCCCGCTCTTCTTCCAACCCTCTGGCAAAAAAGTATCTTGTACTCTTTTCCCTCACCCTAAATTGGTTCAGGGGCAAATGAATCCAACTTTAAGGGTAAAGCTAGATCCCTTGAAAGCAGAAGGCATGTGAGGAAGATCTGAGATGTTAGGAAGAGCCCTGCTTCAGGAGTTAAGGTTCCCAGTTTCTAGCACTAGCAATGTAATCGTGACAAGTCCTATATCTCTTGGGCTTCAGTTTCTTCATGCATAAAATGGGAAGACTGCTCTCTATGGTCCTTAGGTTTTTCCATTAGCCTCTAAAATTACAAAATCAGCATGGTGACTTCAGAGGTCGTTTGTTGCTTTTGACTGCCTTACACCATCCCCTCATCTTCTGATATTGTACCCCAGATTTCCTTTAGGGAACCACTCCTTTATGAATATGATAGATCCAGTGACCCATCTCTGGTAAATCAGAGAAATTCCATTTCAGTGGCCCCAGTTATTCAGAGGCCATGGCCCGGGTAGTTCTGTGTGTCCTAGGACTTAGGCAGGACTTACCAGAAAGACATTCTTTTCCCACTGTTATTGGGCCTGATGCTGCTGGAAGCCATAGTTCCACTCCATAAGCCCAAGGATGAGTCATTCTGATGGGAGTGGGGCAATAAAGACCAAGATGTCCAAATCCCATTTAACCCCTGGATCAGGCTGAAGCCTGCCCTGCCTCTAGAATTTTTAGTTACATAAGCCAATAAATTTCTTTCTTTTATGTAAACCTGCCTTGCATATAGAAAAGAACAACATGCATATGGATATAGAACTAATCATTTATTTTTAGATCCATTTCCATAGGAAGTATTAGAACATGCCATCTATCAGAGTTATGCCATTAATCTCCACACAGTTAAATATATTATTTATACATTTAAGTCATGATGGCCATGGGTGAGAAATTACTGAATTTTAGCATTTCCAACTTGATCTGCATGATTTATTTGTGACTAAAAGCATTACGCCCACCCTTTGAGTGTGCTTGTTTTTAAAGTAGTCATATTATCACATCAAAGTACTTGTCTGTAGAAAGATAGTTACCTCATCCTCTAAACAGTGTCAATGCCAAGAGATGACTTAGGAAAGCTTTAATCCCACACCCAGTGATTGCCATCAGCAGAGACACCTCAGCCACCCCCAAATAAATATGCAAACTAAGCAGTGTCAATGCTCTTACTTTGAAATAAAACTTCAAGCATCCCTTTCCAAGCAAATGGCAGCCTCTAAGCCCCATGGGAATTCTGGAGCTGTCACTGGAAATTTTAGAGTTTCCAACTCTTAAGTACATCTATATTATCCTAGACTGTCTAGGCTAATTATCAGCTAATTTTCCAGACACTTATAATCCTGTCCACCTTTCAGGCATGTTGGAGTGAAACTGAAAATTTTCTTGAGGAACAACAAAGTCATGCTCTACTGACCCATGGCTTAATGCTCTCGCTCTCAGTTCTCTGGCTTTTGGCTCTTCCCTAGATAAGGAGTTCTCTAGTTATTACTTCAAACCCAAGGAGTAGGTTGAGGGCATCTCAGGAGACAGAAGATTTCCAATTAGTATAATGGAAACAAATTATCAAATACAGTAAGTGCTAAAAATAATCACTTCGCAATTCAAGAAAGGTTGTAGGGGTCTCTATGTATCAAATTTGAGTAAATGTGGTACCAAATAAAATACTTAAAGTATACATATACTTAAATACTTGCATAACTTTTTAGTTGCAAATTTAAATCAAGTTTTATGAGTCAATACTTCTTTATTGGATAAATGCCATCACTCAGATACCAGCATATTATATTTCACTGTCGATCCCTCACTACAGACCTGATATTATAGCTATCAGTATTTTATCATCAATCTGATAGATCACACAGACTCTATCCCTAAATACTGATCTTCTATCTTGTAATGTAGGGTTCATGTGAAATTCCTGAAATAGTGATTAATCCCCCAGATCCCAAATATTTCTTACATATATGCATATGATTTCTTCTCTAAAATGCAGAAAGTTAAAGTTGAAAAGTTTAAAAGATCCCTTCAGACCTTTAAAGAGTCTGTAAATGCATGGCTCAACTATTTAAAGTATTTAAATTCATTCTGTCACCAAAATAAACTCTAAACTATTACACCATTCTACAGTATAGCATTAACCTCTGTTTAATTTATTTGAAATTTCTATTTTTTGGCTAGACACATTGTTTTCTCAGACTCATTTTTATATCAACCACCAGCTCTAACAGTTATATATACTTCCAAGCCATTATTTATGAAGCAATAATGCATCCAACACTGGGCAAAAAGTACCTACCCATCCAACTCTAGCTGAAAGCAAAGGACAAGCTGAGCTAAGATATAAATTATGAGCAGGAGCTTAGACTTTCCCAGCATCCTGAATGTCCCTGGCAATTGAGAAGGCCCACCATTCAAATCTAGGTGCCAGGAGAATTTTAGATCACCACAAGGCTGCCTTCAGGGACATCAGCAAAGCAAATGTTGCCAGTAACCAATGCAATGGTTTATTTTATTCCTTTGTGTTTTTTGGTTTAGTTTGGGTAGGATTGGGTTGAGTTGGGTTGTTTGGGGTTGTTTGGTTTGGGCTTTGGTTTTTTGTTAAGGGCAGGTGTGTGGAGATTGGCAAATATATAGTTTCTGGGATACGTCTTAATGTTCATCAGATCAACTGTTTAAATTTCCATTGTTTTGCAGATGATTTGAAAGATAGTATGTACAATTTAAACAGCTAAAGCAGCAATTTTTTTTTTCCTGCAACAAGTGGAGCCATGGTCAATGGCCCCCTAAAATATGATATTCAGGCCAGCCACAGTGGCTTAGCAGGCAAAGTTCTCGCCTGCTGTGCCAGAGACCCGTGTTCGATTCCCAGTGCCTGTCCATGCAAAAAATAATTATATATATATATATATATATATATATATATATATACAACACTCATGTATGGCGGCATTACCATGGTAGAGAAAGAAAACAAAATGGAGAATAACTAGCTGGGCTACGGAGAGCAGTAAAAGAACTGTGGGGAATCAACAGCACTCCTAGTGATCATGCTTCCCATGACACTCAGCTCTGCAGATGTTCTCTCTAAGGTTTATTTCTGGTATGCATTGTAAGAAAAGAAATAATGACAAACTGGGGTGAAGGGAATGACCTAAAAATTATCAATGGATGTGTTCTAGTTTGCTAGCTGTTGGAATGCAATATAGCAGAAATGAATGGCTTTTAGAAAGGGGAATTTAATAAATTGCTAGTTTACAGTTAAGTCCAAGAAAATGTCCCAATTAACCCAAATCTATGGAAATGTCCAATCAAAAGCATCCATGGAAAGATACCTTGGTTCAAGAAGGCTGATGAAGTTCAGGGCTTCTCTCTCAAGTGAAAAGGCACATGGCAAACACAGTCAGGGCTTCTCTCTCTGTCAGCTGGAAGGGCACATGGTGAACACGGCGTCATCTGCTAGCTTTCTCTCTTGGTTTCTGGTTTCATGAAGCTCCCCAGGAGGCATTTTCCTTCATCTCTAAAGGTTGCTGGCTTATGGACTCTCTGCTTTGTGTTGCTGCAGCACTCCCCGCTGTCTCCAAATCTCTTTCATTCTCCAAAATGTTTCCTCTTTTATAGGACTCCAGAAACTTATCAAGACCCACCCAAATGGGTGGAGACATGTCATCCATCACCTAATCCAGCTTAACAACCACTCTTGATTAAATCACATCTCCAGGGAGATGATCTGATTACAGTTTCAAACATACAGTATTGTATAAGGATTATTCTGCCATTACAAAATGGAATTTTGATTAAAACATGGCTTTTCTAGGGTCCATACATCTTTCAAACCAGCACAGATGTGGAGTTTTTCTGAGTATACAGTATAAAGTATGGTGTGACTGAATCTTTGGAGATATAATGGGGGTATTATAGAGAATATGACAATGAGTTGTCTCTCCCTCTATAGGAGTTAGAAGAAAAAGAAACAAGTGGGTGCAAGCTGCAGCATAAAGAATGTAGGTAAATGTTTCAGTTTGCTAGGCTGCTCAAAGGAGATATCAGAAACGGGTTGGCTTTTAACAATGAGAATTTATTAGCTTACAGTTTGAGGCCAAGAGAATGTCCAAATAAAGGCATCATCAAGGTGAAGCTTTCTACCCAGAGACAGGCTGCCAGCAATCCTTGGGTTCTCTGACACATGACAAGGCACATGGTGTATCTATGGTCTCTTCCTTCTCTTTCAGTTTTGTTACTTTCAGCTTCTTATTTCTGTGGCTTTCTTTCCCTTTGTCTGAATTTCATTCTCTTATAAAGAACTTCAATAAAATAATTAAGACCCACATTAGGCCATGCTTTAACGGAAGTAACCTCATCAAAAGGTCTTCCTTAGAATAAATTTACACACACAAGATGGAATAGCCTTAAAAACCTGATTTTCTGGAGTATATACCATTCCAAACCACCATAATGAAAAATAAGAAATTGTAATTAAAGACTGGAATGAGCTTTGAGAGTCTGGAATCCATCCAGAGGTACACTCAGGCAAGAGGAAGGAAATAGCTGAATCTACTTGAAATTCCTTCTAAGCATAACTGTAAATATATGATTTTTAAAAGAGAAAATAGAATATATTTCTATTTTTAAACATTGATGTTTTTCCCCAGTAAATATTTGATTAGGAGCAAAACTCCAATCTGTGCATCTACTTGACAAAAAGCATTCCTTTAAAAATCTACAAATAAAAAGAGAATGTCATCTTATTTTAATTGTAGCCACCTTTTAGTCATATTAAGTGTGAACTAATTAAATCTTAAATATTAATGCCTTTTGAATATATTAATTCTTCTTTCTTTCTATACTGATGTGTCAGTTTGAAACTATTGCATACCCCAAAAAAGTCATGTTCTTTAATCCTCATTCAATATTGTTGGGTGAGATCTCTTTGATTAAGTTGTTGGGTGGGATCTTTTGATTAGGTGATATGGAGATGTATCTCCACCCATTCAAGGTGGGTTGCTTACTGGGACCCTTTAAGAGAGAACCATTTTGGAAAGGGCAGAGACCACACAGCCAGAGACCTTTGGAGATGCTGATGGAACATGCCCCTGGGGAGGCCTTATGAAACAAGAAGCTGGGAGAGAAAGCTAGTAGACATCATCATGTACCTTCCAAGTGAACAAAAGTGTCCAGAAGCCAAAAATCCCAGCAGACACCCACCATGTGCCTTCCCAACTAAGAGAACCCCAAACATCATGGCCCTTTCTTTGAATTAAGGTATCTTTCTGAATGCCTTAGTTTGGACTGTTTCATGGCCTTAGAAATGTAAATTTTCAACTTAATAAATTCCCTTTTTAAAATCCATTCCATTTCTGATATATTGCATTCTGGCAGCTTAGAAAACCCAAACAACTGACATGAATGTTTCAAATATACATTTCTTTCCATACTATTCAAGAATCACTCCAAACCAACTGTAGACGTATTCATTAATCTAGTCTTTCCATGCTTTACAAATATTTCCATTATTCTCCTCTATTGACTTTTTTCCCAACTTTTTATTGAAGGGATTTTCAAAACTATAGAAAAGTTGCAAAATAGAATACAAATACATCCATGTATACATGCGCGCACGCGCGCGCACACACACACACACACTCCTAAATCCTCTAAGAGTAGTGGTAGACATCATTATCCTTCACTCCTAAATATTTCAGCATGGATCTCCTAAAAGCAAGTACATTTTCTTATTTCTTTCTTCTTAGCAGACATGCTTACTGAATTGTGTAATATATTTATATTTATATTATTTAAATTAAGAGCTTCAGTGGTGCAAGGGTAGTTCAGTGGCACAATTCTCGCCTCCCATGCAGGAGACCCAAGTTCGATTCCTGGCCCATGCACTTCCCCTGAAACAAACAAACAAAAATTCAACAAATGGTGCTGCAGTAATGGGATACTCACATGGAAAAATAATGAAATATGACCCCACCATACAGCATACAAAAAAAAATAGATAGAAAAATTAAAAGCTTCAATAGAAGTTTAAAACTCAATGGTAAAGAATTCTGAAACCCTATTTAAACAAACGAACAAAAAATCTATATGACTTCTGCACCTTCTCGCATTTCCTGAGGAATTTTATTTTAATAATAAATATCTCAGATTTTGTTGTGACTTTTACTTTGAAATGATTGTCACGTAAAGAGAAAAGCCCAAGGGATTATTTGTTGGCAGCCTTGTTTTCTCCCATGAGTAAGAATTTTATTGATGTACTTCTTGTTTAGAATACACAGAACAAATCATATAGGCCAACCTGTTTTTTTTATATTTTTGCTGTATAATATAACATATATACAAAGCAAAGGAAGAAAAAAGCAATAGTTTTCGAAGCACTCTTCAACAAGTAGTTACAGGACAGATGCCAGAGTTTGTCATGGGCTACCATACAGTCCTCTCAGATTTTTCCTTCTAGCTGCTCCAGGATATAGGAGATTAAAAGGAATAAATATTTTTTTATCATCACAATCAACTTTTTGTGTGTGTGAGAAATAACATATATACAAAAAAGCAATAAATTTCAAAGCACAACATAACAATTAGATGTTCAGAGTTTGATATGGGTTACAATTCCATGATTTAAAGTTTTTACTTCTAGCTGCTCTAAGACACTGGAGACCAAAAGAAATATCAATTTAATGATTCAGCAATCATATTCATTTGTTATACCCTACCTTCTCTGTATAACTCCACCATCACCTTTGATCTTCCTATCCCACTCTTTAGGGGTATTTCGGCTATGGCCATTCTAACTTTTTCATGTTGGAAGGGGCTGTCAATAATATGGGGTAGGGAGATGGAACTAGCTGATGTTCTGGAAAGGCTGAGCCCTCTAAATTTCAGGATTATTCCGGTCTAGGGACGCTTCTGGAGGTTGTAGTTTTCTGGAAAGTTACCCTAGTGCATGGAACCTTTGTAGAATATTATATACTGCCCTAGGTGTTCTTTAGGATTGGCTGGAATGGTTTTGGTTGGGGTTTGGCAAGTTATGATAGGTAGCAATGTCTAACAGAAGCTTGTATAAGAGTGACCTCCAGGGTAGCCTCTTGACCCTGTTCGAACTCTCTCAACCACTGACACCTTATTTGTTACACTTCTTTTCCCCCTTTAGGTCAGGGGGAATTGTTGATCCCACAGTGCTGGGGCCAGACTCATCCCTAGGAGTCATCTCCCACGCCACCGGGTAGACTTTCACTTTGGATGTAGTGAGGAGGGCAATGATTTCACTTGCAGAGTTGGGCATAGAGAGAGTGAGGCCACATCTGAGCAACAAAAGAGGTCCTCCAAAAGTAACTCTTTGTATTTTCTCTGTTTAGTATCTTTTTCTAGAAAGGCAGCAGATGAAATGAAGGTAACCCATTTCTTCTGTTTCACTTCTCATCCAACTTTTTCGGCAGTGGCTGTATATCTAGAAGTTATTAAGTGAGAATATTTAGTTGTATGTCCCTGTCCTGGAGGTGGCACAAACTAAATCCCTGACTGCCTGGAGCTTAAAATCTAAAGAATAATTCTGTAGAAAAGCTATTGAAAAAATAAGATGGAGAATGTTTATCTTGGAGAAACCAGGGGGAAAAAAAGAAAGTATAGTTGAATTTCTTTCTTTCTTTCTCTTTGAATCCCAATGGTGGAAAAATAGAAACTACAAACCATTATAAAAGCTGAGGCACATGAACTCAGAGGAACCCCCAAGGAACACTAAATTAGGGTGATCCCTCTAGATCCAGATCTTTGGGGGCATCCATGGAGTTTGGTGAGCAAATGATTGGAAGGTGTTGGATCATCTGCTCTCTCCCTGCGGGAGTTCCTGAACCAATTGGGAAATAATACAGGAGTACGGGAGCAAAACATCTGCTTCAATGTTGATAAAGCTGGAACTTAGCCTGAACCTGCTGCCAAATGGACTTCCTACTCCCTCCCCACTAAGTCTAGGCTTTAGGACTTAGTTATGGGGAGCTGCAAGGAGTATGGCCTGCCTCAAATTCTATGAGAAGGCAAAGAGAGGCTGCAAGGGCTCAATGAGGATGTCTATATTGACACTGCCTAGGGAAAAGAATATGTCAGATGCTCACCATTTCATCTGTCAGATCATTCCTCATTTCTTGGTGTAGAGCCAGCATTAGGTGGGAGAAGGAAACATTAACACACGTATACACATGGAAAGAATGATTCAAGAAAGTGGTAAGGTAGGGGAGGGTGAGAGTGGGTGGGTGGCTGCAGGTTGGTACTAAAAAAAGACTTGAGGTCAATACACACACAATAATTGTACTAGGGTCACTGGCTGGTCCCTCTTACCTATCTTCTTTCCTTTTCCATCTATTCAAAGCTTCCATACTGCTTGTTTCTTGAGAAATATCCTTCCATTATTATCTCCTTCAAGGTTGAGTTTGATTTTCATTTTTGCCAATTTTACAAGAAAAGATCTCATACTTAAAGTTAGTGATACATTCTAGAACATCCAGACATTCTATGAAAGCTGCTAACCAGAAGCCTATTCCCCATTATTTTAAATGGGAAAACAAAAACAAAAAACAGAGTATTATACACCAACCCAAACACCCAATACCTTCCTTAAGTGTAATTAAAACACTTACGTGTGTTCCAAAGTATCAAGTTAGTGAATAAAGTGCTTAAGACATTGCTTCTTAATCACTGAGCAATTTATACAGTTGTTATCAAACAGATGCTTTCTGTGCATCCCTTGGGGCCAGGACAACCCTGCTTTTCAAAATGTCACCATGTGATTCTGATGTTCTACCACTGTATCTGGAATGTAACTTGAAATTTTCCCCTTATACTACTTTGTTGAAAATGTCATGTTGAATTTTGGGGTCAGAAATTTAAATTGTATACTTATACAATTTATAATATAAAATTTTCCTATGTAACTATCAACCAAAAATCATTGTGTGGTGAGGGATATGCAGTCCATGAAACTTAGGCAAAAAAACTAAGAGGTATTCCTGGAAAACATTAACCAGAGAGGAACATTCTCAGTGAAAGCCTGTATGCAATTTGGGCAGGATGAGGGGAGAGGTAATAAGGACTGTGTGGTTTCTCTGACCTTGAACACGCTCCACTCTCAAAGCCCCATGACCAACCAGGAATGGCCCTGGAAATGAAGTTCTGATACATGCTATAAAATGGATGAACCTTGAAGACATCAAGTTGAGTGAAAAAAGCCAGATTCCAAAGGACAAATATTGTATCATTCCACTTATATGAAATGAGCAAATTCATAGAGACAGAAAGGAGATTACAGGGTACCAGGAGTGCAGGTAAATGGGTGGGGAGAATGGGGAGTTACTTCTTAGTGGGTACAGTGTTTCTGTTTGGGGTGATGAAAAAGTTTTGGTAATAGATGGCGGTGATGATATAGCACAGCATTATGAATGCAATTAATACCATTGAATTGTACACTTGAAAATGGTTAAAATGGAAAATTTTTATTTGTATATACATTGCCACAATAAAATTTTAAAAACTAAAAAATCAAAAAAAGAAGAATGGCTCTGCATGGGCCAGAGTTTACTCAGGAAAAGAATAGCAAGAGCAGTTCACCTTTAATCAATTACTGAAAGGAGAAACAAGATAGATTGATGCAAGAAAGGCTAAGAACCTTTTGCCTCTTGACCAAGGCAGATGAGTTTTCTTCCTGGGGATGATGATTTGGATTTAAGAGTAGTGTTGTAGGAACTTCACAAAGGGATGTGGAAATACAAAAAAACTGGATCTTGACCTCAGCAAACCTCAGTGAACTTCCAATAATCTGAAACACAGGAATTTTTTATTCAGCAAGGGCTGAAAATGAAAAGTAAGAACACAACCCACCTTTTTATGTTAGCATTCAGGTCCTTACATGAACTTTCCGGCAGAGAGATTTTTGAGGGTACCAGTTGGTAGTAAATGAAATCATCACTCAATTCCACTGTGTAAAGGAAAGTTCCTGAAAAGGGGGTATTGTGTAGAAGTCCTTTCCAAGACTCAGGTGATGTCAAGGGGCATTTCAAAAATGGTGGAGGCCTCCTGTGCAGATGGGGTTGGAAAAAATGGAGATGAAAAGAGAAGAAATCCAGCATGTTGTGATATCCAGCTCAATACTTACTACAAGAAAAGGACTGAATTTCATCAGACAGTTTTGAGGACTCAGCATTTTAGTATGTTGCAAGCTGACTTTTTACCATTATGAAAAGCTCCATCACACAAGGGAACTATCAGTCTGCAAGCAAAGATTTCCAGTAGATGTGTCAGTGTTCCAGTCTACCAGGAAGAAGGTTGCGGAGTTCTTTGAAGTTGATCTAATGCCAATGAAAACAAAAATGGTAAGTACTGGAATTCCCTGTACAGAGGAAAGCCAAGCAATCGCATCAGGATGTATTGTCAGGCTGCCGAGATAACTGGCTGAATGCTACAATTAGCCTGTGAGAGACCTTGGAGAATGCAAATATCTTTGACCACTGGTGATAAAGTGCAATCATTTACAATACTATAAGACTATATGGGGTTAATAGGATTTTGAAAAATGGCTGTCTAGTGTTCTGGTCATAATGGATAAATATTTATCACATACATAATGTGGTCATTGAAGTACAAAATAACCAATACTAGTCCCCACTGTGGCTTTAGACATATTACCATTTATTATTTCCCGTCTAAAGTCACCACCCAACTGAAGCTAATGGAATAGTCCTGCTACTGCAAAAATAGTGCTGCTGCCCAGGGTCAAAATGATGCTTTCATTATCGTTGGGTATCTCTATCCAGGGAAAGCAGTAGCACTGACTTTAAATGTCAAGAGCCACAGTGGAAGTCTAGGAAGAAAGGCCGCAGCTTTACTTGTTAGTACATGCATAGGACTGTTGAATTGTTTTTCCATCTATCATCTCATATATGCATTAGTTATTTTCAGAGATATATCATCCACGAAGAGTTTAACTTATTAATGCAAATACATCTGAGAAAGTGATGTTGGAAAAATAATGGTAAGTCAGGTAAGGGAGTCTGGAAAGTGTTAATTTAAAAGTGTGTCTGCCATCTGTATATGATACTAATTTCTGCAGAGACTACTACTATCACCTAACCAGAAGTATTAACCCAGACCTTGTCCCAGCAATGCCTAGACCATTACACTATTCTATTGTCTTCACATCAATTACCATTACTTCAAATTATCTTACCTGTTTGTTTTCATGTTTATTTTCTATCTTCCTGCATTAGAATGAGTATAAATGAATATATGAATATATGCAATTTGTTTTGTTCACTACTGTGCCCAAAGAACCTATAATAGTGATGGGCACATAGTAGGCCCTCAATAAAGATTCAGCTAATACTCCCTTTGGGTTGATATTAGGGGGCAGAGAAGGTTGTATCTTTAGCCCATCTGCCAAAACTGGGGTTGACATGTATGCCGCTGTATTGCCTAGTTAGCCACTAGGCCCGTACCTGGGCAACCCTACCCTGCATGAATGGGAGCGGACAGAGGGAGGGACACTTGCTAGACTAGTGTTGCTGCCTGCAATCTGGACCAGCACAGAGGGTGAACCTAAAGTCCCTTCCAAAGGTGGAAAAGTTTGGGTAAAAATGGCGAGTAGAAATAATAGCCGAGTTTAATAGAAGGAATAAACAGTTACACAACAAGGAAAATAACGTTACATTAACACCTGGAGAGAGGCTCAAAGAAAGAGGATAATATCACTTCTTAGCTCAATTATACCAGATGTCTGAAAGGGTGAAGCCATATACTGCTTTTCAATCCTGAGATCAGATGGAAGCCTCAATCCTGAATGGCCTAGAGGTGGGAGACATTTTGGTCATAGGATATGATGATGGGTAGAACAAATTATTACTGACTGAATGGATCTGTAATGTGCCAATAGCTTCTGACTCTTATTTTTATACGGTATAGCACTGGCATTGTTGGTAACATTATAATACCGATATTAATGGTTAAATGTATTGGGAAATGAGTTAAAAGGCTCCTATATAAACAGCTATTAAAGCCTGTGGATGGTTCAGTGGTAGAATGCTCGCCTTCCATGCAGAGGCCCAGGTTCAATTCCCAGACCATGCACCAAAAAAAAAGCCTTTTAATAGCAATAGAGCATGAGGGCTGCAAGTAATGAATTTGACTTTAAAAAGAGGATGGCCTTCATCTGGGTCTTGGGAGGTAACCTCTAAATCTATGGAATTTCCTGGGATAGGAGTATCTTCTGTTCTTATGATGGCCCTCTGACCACACCTGATAGCTTATGCTAATGAGAGCACGGTGGGGCCAGCCACACCTGTAGTCCTAGGGGGTTGGCCCGGCCAGAAGACCAACCAGGTGATTAGGTGGTGGGGCTTTAAGTTGTCAAGCCAGCCCCACCTCCCTGACCTTTGGGAGAGGAGAGAGGCTGGAGGTTGAGTTCCGCCACATGGTCCTCCATAGTGAAACCCCATCACGGGGCACTGGAAGCTCAGGTGAGTTTCTGCTATTGAAAAGATAATATTGCTGTTCGGGGAGAGCGACACGTTCTGACTCCCCGCAGAGAGGACACGAAACTTGCATTTGAGTCCTCCCCCTGCCCTTGCCCTATTCATCTCTTCTTTCCCTTATTTGTTTTATTTTGCTATTAATACAGTTGTAACTGTCAAGTATAGCAATTGCAGTGAGTTCTGTGAGTTGTTCCAGTGAACTGTCAAACTTGAGGGGGTGGTGGAAACCCCAAAATTCGTCACCAGTTGGTCGGAAGTGTGGGTGGCCTGAGCCCCTGACCTTGTGGCTGGTGCCGGCAGGCAGTCCCCTGAGGGTCGCCCTTAACCTGTGGGGTCTGGCGGAACTCTGGGGAGTTGAGAGTCAGAATTCAACTGAATTGAAGCTACTGCACTGTTTGCAGTTGCTGTCAGAAGTTGACGTTTTTGCAGTCTTTATAAATATATATTTATATATTATAAATAAACACATTTATATAAGTGAATATATTTATCAATATGCATAAAAACACATATTTTACATTTAAAAATCATTTTTAACTTGAGTATCTCTATCTAATAGTTTTATCAAACTCTTTGACCTCAGATTTGTCAGTATAAAAACACAAAATGCTCATGATTTAAAAGACATCGACTTTGCTTTTGATTTTTTAATTTTCAGTGCAGTATCTTGGCACAAGTGACAAGTGCCAGAAAGGAAACATTACTTGTTAAGTAAGCCCATTCCATCTGAATATACATTATCTAAGGTCAATGTTAAGTGATCTCCTTAATCATTATCTCCTTGTCATTATTCAGAGTTTCTTAAATTGTGAACTTTGGTTACCTGCCTCGGAACCACCTGGATGTGCTCATTCAAGAGGCAGATTTCTGAGCCCATCCAGAAATCAGATTCAGAATTTCTGGGGGTAGAAACTGAGATCCTGCATTTTTTAAGTTCTCTGAGTGATGATGGACTGTTGACTTTGGATATTATACATGGTGCCTAATGAATGGAGGTGGCTGAAGGATACATTGACAGAGAAATAGATTGATGGACAATGTTGTATACATATGATGAAATATTGTGCCACTACAAGAAGGAACAAAGTTGTGAGGCATGCAAAATTGTGAGTGAGCCTGTGGGACATTTGGTGAAGCAAAATAACCCAGACACAAAGAGCAATTATGTGGCCTCATTTAGAAAAATTCATAAGAAAACAGAGGCCTAGGTTGTAAACTTTTATAGCAGTCACATTTAGTCCAGAGTGATAATTATTATTTCTGAAATTTTAGAGGCTGTTTTATATGTATAACCTGGTATTTAGAGATAAGAATGAAGTTGATCAAAACAGGATTAAGGTAATTCAGAAATCAAGGGTAAGGAAGACATTGTCTATATTTTAGAACCTCATCTACTCTTTGAGACCAAAGGAAGAGGGTTAATTTTGTCTAGAACTAAATTTTCTATAGCACATAGCCTAACTCAACCTATCTGTATAGCTCATTTAAACAATAGAAACACAGGAAGCCCAGAATAAGAATGAAGGCCTTTAATCCTGTATAGCTTAATGTAATGCCTGAATACATCCCAAAGTATATTAAGCACAATAAAAGTATTGGGGCGGGCCACAGTGGCTCAGTAGGCAGAGTTCTCACCTCCATGCTGGAGACGGGTTCGATTCCGGTGCCTGTCCATGCGAAAAAAAAAAAAGGATTAAAAAAAGGTTTGCAAAGTCCTTAAGGGATGGGAGAAAAAATATGGAACTACTTACTGAAATTGTATCAAACATTAGGGACACCCAAATCAATAGGCCAAGCCCTTGATCCTGAGGCTTGCTCTTGTGAAGCTTATGTATGTAGCAGAGAAGCTCAGCTTACCTATAGGCATACCTAAGAGTTCCTTCTGGAGGACCTCTTTTATTGCTCAGGTGTGGCCTCACTCTCTGTAACCCAACTTGCAAGTGAAATCACTGTCCTCCCCAGTACATGGGACATGACTTCCAGAGATGAGAACTCTCTCAGGTACCATGGGATCAACAATGCCATCATGACCAAAAGGGGAAAAAGAAGTGTAACAAAATATCAATGGCTAAGAGAATTCAAATAGAGTTGAGAGGCTTCTCTGGGGTCACTCTTACACAAGCTTCAGGTAGCTACCTATCATAACTTGCCAAACCCCGATGAAAACCATTCCAGCTAATCCTAAAGAACACCTAGGGCGATATATAAGATTCTACAAAAGTTCCATGCACTAAGATAACTTTCCAGAGACCTACAACCTCCAGATGGGTCCCTGGACCAGACAAATCCTGTAACCTAGAGGCCCCAGCTTCTCCAAACAACTTGTTCCATCCCCTATCCAATATTATCGACAGCCCCTTCCACGTGAAAGGGTTAGAATGGGCATAGCCCAAATACTCCTAAAGATTGGGAGAAGAATCTAATGTGATGGTGGAATTATACAGAGAAGGTAGTGTGCTGGTTTGAAAGGAAGTATGCCCCCTAGAAAAGCCATGTTTTAATCAAAATATCATTTTGTAAAGGTAGAATAATCTCTATTCAATACTGTATGTTTGAAACTGTAATCAGATCATCTCCCTGGATGATGTGATTTATCAAGAGTGGTTGTTAAACTGGATTAGGGGTCGACATGTCTCCACCCATTTGGGTGGGTCTTGATTGGTTTATTGGAGTCCTATAAAAGAGGAAAATTTTGAGAATGAGAGATTCAGAGAGAGCAGCACCATGAAGCAGAGTCCACCAGCCAGTGACCTTGGAGATGAAGAAGGAAAACGCCTCCCAGGGAGCTTCATGAAACAGGAAACCAGGAGAGAAAGCTAGCAGATGACGCCTTGCTCATCATGTGCCCTTCCAGCTGAGAGAGAAACTGTGACTGTGTTTGCCATGTGCCTTTTCACTTGAAGAGAGAGACCCTGAACTTCATCGGCCTTCTTGAACCAAGGTATCTTTTCCTGGATGCCTTTGATTGGACATTTCTATAGACTTGTTTTAATTGGGACATTTTTTCGGCCTTAGAATGTAAACTAGCAACTCATTAAATTCCCCCTTTTAAAAGCCATTTGTTTCTGGTATATTGCATTCCAGCAGCTAGCAAACTAGAACAGTAGGGTTTCATGGATAAGTATGATTGCTGAGTCATTATGGTCTCCAGTGTCTTAGAGCAGCTAGAAGTAAAAACCTAAAATTGTGGAATTGTGACCCATACAAACTTTGTAATCTGTTCAGCTAATTGTTGTGCAGTGCACCGAAATTTATTGCTTTTTTGTCTATATATTACTTTTCACAAAAAAGAAAATAATAGTTTATCGTGATGATATATTTATATTATATATCATATATTATAATATATATATTCCTTCTAACCTCCAATGTTCTAGAGAAGCTAGTAGGAAAAATCTGAGAGGATGTTATGGTAGTCCATGACAAACTCTGGGATCTGTCCTGTAACTACTTGTTGAAGAATGCTTTGAGAATTACTACTATTTTCTTTCTTTGCTTTGCATATATGTTATATTATACAATAAAAAATTGTTTTTAAAAAAGTTCTCTAGCTAAATCTTTGCACAGTTCAATTTGAGACCCACTGAGTTTGCTGTTGGAAATTTGTTTTTTAAAAAGCACATTATAGGGACTTCCTGGAAGATGGCGGCTTAGTAAGACGCGCGGATCTTAGTTTCTTCTCCAGGACACCTACTAGGGGAGTAGAAACGATACAGAAAGCGCCCAAAGCCACAACAGAGATAAAAAAGACAGCGTACCCCATCCTGGAACGGCTGGCTGGCTGAGAGAAGCAGCTCGGGTGAGATCGCCGAGGCGCGCGGGCCTTACCGGGCGGGGTGGCAAGCGGCCGGAGTTACTCCCTTCCCCCTTCCCGGGCCGGCTGGGAGAATTGGAGAGGCGGTCCCCTGAAACAAAGACGGCTGGCGCCCACACCACGCGCAGCCCCCGGACCAACTGAGAGAATTGGATCGGAAACCCCCAGGCCGCGGAGAACGGTGACGGGTGGGGGAGGCCCCTTCCAAACCCGTGACTCCCGGGGAACGTGCACTCTCTCGGGCGGGCCGCTGCCGCTGGCGCCCTCCCGCCACGCTTGTTGCCCAGGGCCGACTAGGAAATTCGGACGGGCTCTTTCCCTGGCTGCGGCAACTAGCAACCCTCCCTGCGTTCGGACCCCGGGCCGGCTCAGGCCGTTTCGGCTAGCGAACCCTCAGGACGGCGAGAGTTTTCCAAAGTTTAAGGTCCCACAGCACCTTTTACTGGTGGGACCCGCAGACAAACGGGTGCCACGAGCGCCACCTGCTGGGCAGGATAAGAAAAACAGAACCCAGAGATTTCACAGAAAAATATTACAACCTTGCTGGGTCCAACACCAAGAGAAATCTGAATAAATGCCCAGACGCCAGCAGCAGAAGATAACTGTCCACGCTCAAAAGATTGAGAATATGGCTCAGTCAAAGGAACAAACCAATAGCTCAAATGAGACACAAGAGCTGAGACAACTAATGCTGAATATACGAACAGAAATGGAAAACCTCTTCAAAAATGAAATCGATAAATTGAGGGAGGACATGAAGAGGACATGGGCTGAACATAAAGAAGAAATAGAAAAACTGAAAAAACAAATCGCAGAACTTATGGAAGTGAAGGATAAAGTAGCAAACATAGAAAAAATAATGGATAGCTACAATGATAGATTTAAAGAGACAGAAGATAGAATTAGTGATTTGGAGGGTGGAACATCTGAATTCCAAAAAGAAACAGAAACTATAGGGAAAAGAATGGAAAAATTTGAACAGGGTATCAGGGAACTCAAGGACAATATGAACCGCACAAATATACGTGTTGTGGGTGTCCCAGAAGGAGAAGAGAAGGGAAAAGGAGGAGAAAAACTAATGGAAGAAATTATCACTGAAAATTTCCCAACTCTTATGAAAGACCTAAAATTACAGATCCAAGAAGTGCAGCGCACCCCAAAGAGATTAGACCCAAATAGGCGTTCTCCAAGAAACTTACTAGTTAGAATGTCAGAGGTCAAAGAGAAAGAGAAGATCTTGAAAGCAGCAAGAGAAAAACAATCCATTACATACAAGGGAAACCCAATAAGATTTTGTGTAGATTTCTCAGCAGAAACCATGGAAGCTAGAAGACAGTGGGATGATATATTTAAAATACTAAAAGAGAAAAACTGCCAACCAAGACTCCTATATCCAGCAAAATTATCCTTCAAAAATGAGGGAGAAATTAAAACATTCTCAGACAAAAAGTCACTGAAAGAATTTGTGACCAAGAGACCAGCTCTGCAAGAAATACTAAAGGGAGCACTAGAGTCAGATACAAAAAGACAGAAGAGAGAGATATGGAAAAGAGTGTAGAAAGAAGGAAAATCAGATATGATATATATAATACAAAAGGCAAAATGTTAGAGGAAAATATTATCCAAACAGTAATAACACTAAATGTCAATGGACTGAATTCCCCAATCAAAAGACATAGATTGGCAGAATGGATTAAAAAACAGGATCCTTCGATATGCTGTCTACAGGAAACACATCTTAGACCCAAAGATAAACATAGGTTGAAAGTGAAAGGTTGGGAAAAGATATTTCATGCAAATAACAACCAGAAAAGAGCAGGAGTGGCTATACTAATATCCAACAAATTAGACTTCAAATGTAAAACAGTTAAAAGAGACAAAGAAGGACACTATATACTAATAAAAGGAACAATTAAACAAGAAGACATAACAATCATAAATATTTACGCACCGAATCAGAATGCCCCAAAATACGTGAGGAATATACTGCAAACATTGAAAAGGGAAATAGACTCATATACCATAATAGTTGGAGACTTCAACTCACCACTCTCATCAAGGGACAGAACATCTAGACAGAGGATCAACAAAGAAATAGAGAATCTGAATATTACTATAAATGAACTAGACTTAATAGACATTTATAGGACATTACATCCCACAACAGCAGGATACACCTTTTTCTCAAGTGCTCATGGATCATTCTCAAAGATAGACCATATGCTGGGTCACAAAGCAAGTCTTAACAAATTTAAAAAGATTGAAATCTTACACAACACTTTCTCGGACCATAAAGGAATGATGTTGGAAATCAATAATAGGCAGAGTGCCAGAAAATTCACAAATACGTGGAGGCTCAACAACACACTCCTAAACAACGACTGGGTCAAAGAAGAAATTGCAAGAGAAATTAGCAAATACCTCGAGGCGAATGAAAATGAAAACACAACATATCAAAACTTATGGGACGCAGCAAAGGCAGTGCTAAGAGGGAAATTTATTGCTCTAAATGCCTATATCAGAAAAGAAGAAAAGGCAAAAATTCAGGAATTAACTATCCATTTGGAAGAACTGGAGAAAGAACAGCAAGCTAACCCCAAAGCAAGCAAAAGGAAAGAAATAACAAAGATTAGAGCACAAATAAATGAAATTGAAAACATGAAAACAATAGAGAAAATCAATAAGGCCAGAAGTTGGTTCTATGAGAAAATCAATAAGATTGATGGGCCCTTAGCAAGATTGACAAAAAGAAGAAGAGAGAGGATGCAAATAAATAAGATCAGAAATGGAAGAGGAGACATAACTACTGACCTCACAGAAATAAAGGAGGTAATAACAGGATACTATGAACAACTTTACGCTAATAAATACAACAATTTAGAGGAAATGGACGGGTTCCTGGAAAGACATGAACAACCAACTTTGACTCAAGAAGACATAGATGACCTCAACAAACCAATCACAAGTAAAGAAATTGAATTAGTCATTCAAAAGCTTCCTAAAGAAAAGTCCAGGAACAGATGGCTTCACATGTGAATTCTACCAAACGTTCCAGAAAGAATTAGTACCAATTCTCTTCAAACTCTTCAAAAAAATCGAAGTGGAGGGAAAACTACCTAATTCATTCTATGAAGCCAACATCACCCTCATACCAAAACCAGGCAAAGATATTACAAAAAAAGAAAACTACAGACCAATCTCTCTAATGAATACAGATGCAAAAATCCTCAATAAAATTCTAGCAAATCGTATCCAACAACACATTAAAAGAATTATACATCATGACCAAGTAGGATTCATCCCAGGTATGCAAGGATGGTTCAACATAAGAAAATCAATTAATGTAATACACCATATCAACAAATCAAAGCAGAAAAATCACATGATCATCTCAATTGATGCAGAGAAGGCATTCGACAAGATTCAACATCCTTTCCTGTTGAAAACACTTCAAAAGATAGGAATACAAGGGAACTTCCTTAAAATGATAGAGGGAATATATGAAAAACCCACAGCTAATATCATCCTTAATGGGGAAAAATTGAAAACTTTCCCCCTAAGATCAGGAACAAGACAAGGATGTCCACTATCACCACTATTATTCAACATTGTGTTGGAGGTTCTAGCCAGAGCAATTAGACAAGAAAAAGAAATACAAGGCATCAAAATTGGAAAGGAAGAAGTAAAACTATCACTGTTTGCAGACGATATGATACTATACGTCGAAAACCCGGAAAAATCCACAACAAAACTACTAGAGCTAATAAATGAGTACAGCAAAGTAGCAGGTTACAAGATCAACATTCAAAAATCTGTAGCATTTCTATACACTAGTAATGAACAAGCTGAGGGGGAAATCAAGAAACGAATCCCATTTACAATTGCAACTAAAAGAATAAAATACCTAGGAATAAATTTAACTAAAGAGACAAAAAACCTATATAAAGAAAACTACAAAAAACTGCTAAAAGAAATCACAGAAGACCTAAATAGATGGAAGGGCATACCGTGTTCATGGATTGGAAGACTAAATATAGTTAAGATGTCAATCCTACCTAAATTGATTTACAGATTCAATGCAATACCAATCAAAATCCCAACAACTTATTTTTCAGAAATAGAAAAACCAATAAGCAAATTTATCTGGAAGGGCAGGGTGCCCCGAATTGCTAAAAACATCTTGAGGAAAAAAAACGAAGCTGGAGGTCTCGCGCTGCCTGACTTTAAGGCATATTATGAAGCCACAGTGGTCAAAACAGCATGGTATTGGCATAAAGATAGATATATCGACCAATGGAATCGAATAGAGTGCTCAGATATAGACCCTCTCATCTATGGACATTTGATCTTTGATAAGGCAGTCAAGCCAACTCACCTGGGACAGAGCAGTCTCTTCAATAAATGGTGCCTAGAGAACTGGATATCCATATGCAAAAGAATGAAAGAAGACCCATCTCTCACACCCTATACAAAAGTTAACTCAAAATGGATCAAAGATCTAAACATTAGGTCTAAGACCATAAAACAGTTAGAGGAAAATGTTGGGAGATATCTTATGGATCTTACAACTGGAGGCGGTTTTATGGACCTTAAACCTAAAGCAAGAGCACTGAAGAAGGAAATAAATAAATGGGAACTCCTCAAAATTAAACACTTTTGCGCATCAAAGAACTTCATCAAGAAAGTAGAAAGACAGCCTTCACAATGGGAGACAATATTTGGAAATGATATATCAGATAAAGGTCTAGTATCCAGAATTTATAAAGAGATTGTTCATCTCAACAACAAAAAGACAGCCAACCCAATTACAAAATGGGAAAAAGACTTGAACAGACACCTCTCAGAAGAGGAAATACAGATGGCCAAGAGGCACATGAAGAGATGCTCAATGTCCCTGGCCATTAGAGAAATGCAAATCAAAACCACAATGAGATATCATCTCACACCCACCAGAATGGCCATTATCAACAAAACAGAAAATGACAAGTGCTGGAGAGGATGCGGAGAAAGAGGCACACTTATCCACTGTTGGTGGGAATGTCAAAGGGTGCAACCACTGTGGAAGGCAGTTTGGCGGTTCCTCAAAAAGCTGAATATAGAACTGCCATACGACCCAGCAATACCATTGCTAGGTATCTACTCAAAGGACTTAAGGGCAAAGACACAAACGGACATTTGCACATCAATGTTTATAGCAGCATTATTTACAATTGCAAAGAGATGGAAACAGCCAAAATCTCCATCAACAGAAGAGTGGCTAAACAAACTGTGGTATATACATACGATGGAATATTATGCAGCTTTAAGACAAGATAAACTTATGAACCATGTAATAACATGGATGGACCTAGAGAATATTATGCTGAGTGAATCCAGCCAAAAACTAAAGGACAAATACTGTATGGTCCCACTGATGTGAACGGACATTCGAGAATAAACTTGAAATATGTCATTGGTAACAGAGTTCAGCAGGAGTTAGAAACAGGGTAAGACAATGGGTAATTGAAGCTGAAGGGATACAGACTGTGCAACAGACTAGATACAAAAACTCAAAAATGGACAGCACAATAATACCTAATTGTAAAGTAATCATGTTAAAACACTGAATGAAGCTGCATCTGAGCTATAGGTTTTTGTTTTGTTTTGTGTTGTTTTGTTTTGATTTTACTATTATTACTTTTATTTTTTTTCTCTATATTAACATTCTATATCTTTTTCGGTTATGTTGCTAGTTCTTCTAAACCAATGCAAATGTACTAAGAAAGGATGATCATGCATCTATGTGATGATGTTAAGAATTAATGATTGCATGTGTAGAATGGTCTATGATCTCTAAATGTTGGGTTAATTTCTTTTTTTCCGTTAATTAAAAAAAAAAAAAAAAGAAGGGATAATTGGAGATGAAGGGATACAGACTGTACAACGGGACTGGATATAAAAACTCAGAAATGGACAGCACAATACTACCCAATTGTAATGCAATTATGTTAAAACACTGAATGAAGCTGCATGTGAGGTATAGGTTTTTTGTTTTTGTTTTTTTTGTTTTTTTTCTTTCTATTATTGTTTTAATTCTTATTCTGTTGTCTCTTTATTTCTTTTTCTAAATCGATGCAAATGTACTAAGAAATGATGAATATGCAACTATGTGATGTTATTAAGAATTACTGATTGTACATGTAGATTGGAATGATTTCTAATTGTTTTGTTAATTCTTTTTTTAATTAATAAAAAAAAAAAAAAGCACATTATAATCTGTATTTTTTCTTAGACTGATTTTCAATATTTAGGGTAAACTGCATGTGCCCCTTTACCTACTTGGAGAACAAGATAAAGTCATATCTCCATATCCAAATTAAAATACTAGACGCCCCCATTCTGAGAATTATAAGATGTCCATGGTTTCTCAAGATTTTCTTTAAAAATATTCCCAAATATCTCTATGGTTCTTTAGTCTGAAGAAACTCAAGAAGGGCTGGGTGGATTAGGGAGAGGTTGAGTGAACCTGGTCCTGTCTTACTTGGCCTTGGTCCCAGTGGATGTAGCATCAGCCAGAAGTTCTGCCCAGAATCAGCCTTTCACCAATTTCTTCTCAACAAAGACATGGTTTTCCCCCACAAGCCAAAGTTAAGGACTGCCCAAGTTTCCTAGGACTGCCAAAAAAAGTACCACAAATCGGGTGGCTTAAAACAAAAGAAATGTATTCCCTCACAGTTCTGGCAGCTAGAATTTCAAAATCGAGGTGTCGGCAGGGCCATGCTCTCTCTGCTGGCTCTAAGGAAGAATCCTTCCATGCCTCTTCCCAGCTTCCAGTGCTGTCTGCAAGTCCTTGGCATTTCATGGCTTGTAGCTACCTAACTTCAGTCTCTGCCTCCATTTTCATATGGGCTTCTCCCCTGTGTGCCTCTATCTCTGTGTCTCCTCTTCTTATAAGGAAACCAGTTATAGTGAATTAAGGACTCCCCCCACTTCTGTTTGACCTCATCTTAACTTATCTAAGTACATCCATGAGGAGCCAATTTCCAAATAAGGTCATATTTTGAGGTACTGGGGGTTTTGACCTCCACATACCTTTGGGGGGATCCAATTAAACCCATAACACATGCCACGCCTCCTAGAGGAGCTAGTTCAGCTCTCAACTCCTAAATGCATCAATGAGTAAAGTGAATGTTACTGAAGCATTCATGGAAAGACGAGAAGAAGGTTTATAGTGCATCCAACACTTAACTTCATAGTAGTCCCCCTTACACATTACTGTTTTTTCCAGAATTCTTCTGCAGGTGCCAGTCACTTAATCTCCTTCGTTTCCTCTCCCTCTCTCTCTCTTCCTACCTCCCTTTTCCCCACATTGCCTCTAAAATCACGCTAACTCCCTCAGCAAAACAGAAGCTTGGCAACCCCTTAGAAAGCATTTCAGAGATCCAATCATCATGCCCTTTGGGATTCCGCTCCCACCTCGAAGTATCTTTTCCTTTCCCCCCAGTGAAATAGGACAGGAGGAAGGTGAGTTGGAATGTACATGTTGCTAGTAAAAATATTTTCTCTGGATCATTACACCACATCATTGAATCCCAACTGGGGGAAGTGGGGAGGGAACCAACAGTCCACTCTGCATTTCTTTTCAGAAAGATCATATTGCAGAGGCAACAACCAAACAGAGAAACAAATGCTATGATCCCAGAATGCAGTATCCCAGGTTTCAGGAAGCCTGTGAGCTTTCCCTAAGAAAAGTGGGAAGTTATCCTGATGAATTTCATAAAATTTAAAAAATTGGCTCTGATGGTAGTGATGTTTTCACCTCTAGTAACTCTATCCCTAACTCCCTCTCACATGTTTCTATGCTACAATTTTTAAAAAGCCCCTTTGTACCAGACCGTCTGCTACATTAGGCACATGTTTAAGAATATACAGGTAGTAAAGCCTGTTAAAGTAAATCTTTAAAGTATCAAGATAAAGGTTAATAAGATTTGAATTTGGACTCCTACCCTTTAGTGGCTTTCTAAGTAAGGGTATTGATTTTTAAATAGTTTGAAGGGAAAAAGAGAAGAAAAGAAAAAGATTTGATAATGATATTATACTATTAAACTAAAAGACACATTGACCCCAAACCAGTGAATTGATTTCTATTCTAACCACAAAACAAAATTTTTCTGGAAAATTGTTGTTGGCAACTTTCCAATAGGCTTGTCAGTTTTTCAGTCATAGGTGAAATCATTTTTTAAATGAAATTATTTCATCTTGGTGTGATTTTTCAAAGACAAGATGGGAAAACAGGAAAGGCATTAGACTAAGAGACAACAGGCCTAGATTGGCCTTTAGTTTCTTTTTCCGTGAATTGAGGGAATTGGACAAGACACCCTTTGAAAGCAACTCTAAAAATTATGAAGCTAGGATAATTGGGAAATATCTAGGCAATTTTTGAGATTTCTTATTGGTTGAGTGAGCTCAGATAACCTGGAACTCACAACCAAAGAATTAGATGCCATCACTAATGTCCACACACACTGTTATTATTATTTTTGGATCAGGAACTCTGGGAAATTTGGCTGAATACATTCTTCAACTCTTGTCCCATGGATCTAACCCAAAAGTACTTAATAAGTCTGAAGAAAAAATGAAATGCTCTGTTAAGAGGGAGACTTAAACACCCAAAGTGAACACAATAGACTTCCATTGCATATTGTATAATTATTAATCACTTTATTGAATGCTGTCTAATCTTCTCAGCATAGAGGAAATGCCTTCACAATATAAATAGCATCTAAAATAGTATTTTCATTCTTTTATTCATGGTCTATCATGCCTTCCTTTGATTGTGACAGATTAATATATAGTATCGCTAAATGGATAAGAATAATGTTTTATAAAATCCTAATTCTTGTGTGAACAACTTTTGAGTAACATACAAACTCAGCACTGCTAATGCAATGTTCCATGCTAAATGTTTTGTGATTACTAGTTATACTAGTAAATTACAGTTTACAACGCACTGAATGTACAATGTGAATGTGTTAACAATTCTATGGAGACTTTAAGTTCTACCTAATTCTAGCTTTTTCAAAAATTTTTTTCACAATGTGAGCTAACAAAGTTTTGTATTTGAGACAAACAACTTCATCAATTGTTATTAGGCAGTTTTTAAGTTAGCAAAAATATAGACAATGATTCAGTGGGAAGAAACTTAATGTGTGTTTTAGTTTCCTAGGTGGCTCAAGCAAATACCATGATGGGTTGGCTTAAACCATTGGAATTTATCAGTTTATGGTTTTGAGGCTAAAAACCACAATAGGGCATCATCAAAGTGAAGCTTTCTCCCTGAAGACCAGCATTCTAAGGCTGGCTGCAGGCGATCCTTGGTTCCTCTGTCATATGGCAAAGCACATGGTGGTGTCTCCTAGTCTCTCCTTTCTCTCCTAGTTTCTGTTTCAGCCCCTTGTTTCTTCTACTTTATCTCTGATTCTCAATTTCATTCTTTTATAAAGACCCCAGTAATAAGATTAAGATCTATCCTGAATGAGGTGGGTCACACCTTACCTGAAATCATCTCATGAAAAGATTCTACCTACAATGGGTTCACACAGGAATGTGAAAAGGAATGGATTAGATTTAAGCTTTAAATAAGCACAACATGTATGCAAAGAATGGAACTAGAGCCTGTTACATACCCAAATTGTATAACCAAAAGGGAATTTAAGCAAAGTAAGATTTTACTAGATCTAAAATCTAGTTCACTAAAGATTCATGCTTGTGCCTATTAAAAGATAGAGCTCAGGAGAAGCTAAGCCTCCTTCTAATTATGCCTAAGAGTCACCCCCCAAGAACCGCTCTTGTTGCTCAGATGTGGCTTCTCTCTTTAAGGTGAACTCACTGTGCTCCCCACTAGATGGGACATGACTCCCAGGGGTGTAAATCTCCCTGGCAACATGGGACAGAACTTCTGGGATTTGCCAGGGCCCAGTATCATGAATAAAGCCTTCTTGAACAAAAGGAAGAAGGGAGAAATGGGACAAAATAAAGTTTCAGTGGCTTCAGAGAGTTCAAACAGAGTTGAGAGGTTGTCCTGGAGGTTATTCTTATGCATGATATAGATATCCTTTTTTAGTTTATGGTGTATTGGAGTGGCCGGAAAGAAATACTTAAAACAGTTGAGCTGTGCGGTCCAGTAGCCCTGCTTCTTGAAGATGACTGTATAATATACAGCTGTCACAATGTCACTGTGTGATTGTGAAACCTTGTGTCTGATGCTCCTTTTGTTCAGGGTATGGACAGATGAGTGAAAAAATAAGGATAGAAAATAAATAAATTATAGGAGAGATAAAGCCTAAAAATTGGGTAGACTGAAAGCCTGGTAGTCAGAGAGGAAGAAGTAAGGAATATCGAATGTATCAGTTTTTTTCTTTTTATCTCTATTTCTTTTTCTGGAGTGATACAAATGTTCTGAAGTGATTATGGCAATGAATACACAACTATGTGATGATATTTTGAGCCATTGATTGTATACTATGTATGGACTCTATGTGTGTGAAGATTTCTCAATAAAAACCTTTTTCTAAAAAAAGATATCAGCTAAAAAAAAAAGAGCTCAGCAATCAAATTATCTAAAGTTTTAAGTTTTTAAAATTCTTCATACACACCAACAACCAGCTACATTTTACCTTAACCCTCTGAATTGTGTTTAAGCTGTACCAAATTCAAAGTTTTATGGCATTTGCTAAGACCGAGTCTCTACCACCAGGATGATTGTACTGTATTTTACTCAGAGAAAAATGGATGTTTGGTGTTATTTTGGAACAAAGCAAAAGTAAAAGAAATGAAGATCACGGAATATGGGTCACTTGGACTAGCACGCTTGTCCCCCCACAAGAAGATGTCATATGTCACAGCTATTAAACAGTCATTAAAATAGATATCACCTAGAAAAGGACATCTCTATTCACCCATTTTCAATTAGCTTCTTCAAAGACATGATCCAGGGTTTCATTAACCAAATCCATCATGGTTTTCCTTTATCAAAGCACAATGGCATCTCCTGGATACTTAATGGTCTGCTGCAGATGAATTTGAGAATGCGTCACTGTTACAACGTCATTCATTAGCTGTGTAACAAAGCCATTGATGTCTGTTAAAAATAGAGAATCTGGAAAGTCATTATACCTTAGAGTGGATTTGGCTTTTATTCTCTGAAACACTCTGGTCATCTCTGGTCCTAAAAGATGTTGGGATTTTGATAGTAACTCCCACATTTCTGAAAGTCAGAAACCTTTCAAAACCGGCCATAGGCCAGTGCTTCAGACCTTTAATAGTCATGTCCAGCTGGACTCCCTCCTTACAGCAGGTTAGCCAGACTGCCAGCACAGAAGAGTGTTGGGGAACAGGCATGAAAATAATCAGATCTATCGCATATGATTCCAACTTGTTTTGGAGCAAAACTGCAGTGCTAGAGTATCTAATGCATTTTAGTACAAAGACCTTTCTGTTTGGGAGCTACTGATACTTCCCATTCCCCATCACCTCTTCTTCAAACCAGCACAGAATTTCTCCCCTTCCTGTTATCCTTGCCTTGTTAAACCTGTTTCTGTGTCTTTCATAATCTAACGAATAGTATCACAGAGGCTAATTTTAGGATTTCTGCCTTTACAAGAAGTCTTCAAATGTGTTGAGCTTTTGCTCATTTCTTCATCGTCCCTTAAAATTTACATTTTTCTAGCTTGTCAGAAAGACTTGGGCATAAATCTCTCAAGTTTTTCACAGTCCATCTCTCCAGGCTCTTTCTCCATGATAATTCAATAAATCCAGCTCACAGTGAATGCTCCCTACTCTGAAATTGTGATTCACTTGTTATTTAAACAAAGACTTTCCCATGACATGTCTCCATTTTTACTTTTACTATTTCACTCCACAGCTCCTTGAAGGCAGGAATCACATGCTGTATCTTTTAATAGCAGCTAACACCACTGATTCGTAAAGTACATCCATATGTAAGAAATAGAGCTGGGATAGGCATTTCTAGTTCCAGTGTTTGCAGATCATCATATATTCACTGTAAACAGAGGTTCTACACTTCTAGTCTTTAGCAGCTACTGTGGACCCCTTACCCATTTATTTCACGTAGGATTAAAAAAAACTGTTCTCAAATCTAACTTCTTCGACTAATTAACATCCAGTGGGCTGAGGCTTCTGTGGAATATTTGGCATTATTTCAGTTACCTCAAGGAGAAGAAAATTTCCGAAGTTGCTCAGGCCTTGCCCTTCAGGGGCAGCAGATCACTGTTGAAAACCCTCCCAGAATGGGCGGGAGGTGGGTTCACATCCTGCGTTTCTGCGCTAGCCCAGACCACGCAAACCAGCTCAGAGCAGATTCTCTAAGTACAAGCTGAAAATCCTGGAGTGGATTCCAGCATGAGTAGGGAATGAACACCATCTTGATGAAAGAAAAATAACCAAATGAAGGAGGCTTTATTTGGAGCAGGAAATAGATTCGCGAGCCTACGCTGAACAATCGGTACATTGAAGGAAATCACGGAGGGCAAGGAGAGCGCCGGGTGGACCAGCGCTTAGGAAAGGCTGCGGGGATATGGCTGCCCTGCCCCCTGCTTGTCAGAACTGATTTCTGGTATTTCTGGACCTGTCTCCTTAGATAAGACAAGCGAGGAAAGTTGTAAAACTTTACAGTAAATGATCCCACAACAAGCTTGTTTTTTCATTACTCTCAACTTGAAACATAAGTTGGTTGTGACCTTGGGGGGAAAAAATACACACACACATTTTTGCAGGGGGTGGGGTAGGGTTTTTCTTGGTAGCAATAACTAAACAGTAATGGGGAATTGGCAAACCAACAGTGGAAATTACTGACTGTTTTAGAAATATCATTCAGTGGGTGAAAAAAAAACGATCTATGGCATGGCAAAGAGAAAGAGAATAATATATGTTAAGAATACTATGTGCTAAGGCTTTTTAAAAAAATCTATATGGTCAGAACCAGTTAAAAACATTACTTGGATGGAAACTGTTGCTTAAGAATCTTACTTTTGAAATGCTATAGACAAGACATGTTTTACTGTTTTGCAAGAAAAGTATTGGCTGTTCCAATTCAGCAGTGTGAATGAGTCTTAAAATTCAGTGACTTTTATTGTTTACGTCTTCACATTATTCTTCAAAATACTGGGTTCCTTTGTATACAATAAAGTGAAAGTAAATGTTCTGAAAAATTCATTGAAAATCGCATTTTAATTGCTACTCTCATAATTAGCAGCCTCATACTATTAAAATGACAGCAGAGTATCCTTTATCAATTACCAGGGAATAAAGATGATGTGTTTTTTGTTACACATCAAAATACAAAGTAGATATATATTTGTAACTTTTAGAAATGATAAAGTATTTTCCTAAAGAAAAAAATGGTCTGAATACAGATCCAGAGAATTTTTTAAAAATCTAAAAAAGAAGAGAGAATTGTTCTACTTAATTTTTTAATGTTGGGGAATGATATTGTCAAAGCAACTTAACATTTAAAGTTATCTTCAGTTATCCAAACTACCTAATTTTCCAAACTTTCAGATAAATGTTACTTTTTTAAAAAGGCTATAAGGTTAATTGCAAGTGTTTGCTCATAGCACAAACATTGTTTCTATTATGCAGTATTTCTAGGTATCCTTGGCAATGCTATAAAGCTCTAACTTTCTTATTTACTGAACTCCAAGTCTAAAATGACTGTTCCTCTGGACACATGGTACCCAGATGAAATTTTATCTCTGGTGCCTTCCTTCCTGAAATTTTGCAAGGTCTATTGTAAACATTCTCTCCATAAAACTTCAAAAAGTTGATAATGAATTTCTCGTTTCTTCATGGAAATATTTTCTTTTTTGATGCCTTGAAAAATTGAATCTCAACAAGTACTTTATCTCTGGACCATGTGTTTAGGAAAGAGCAGCCATTTTAAACTAAGGGTTATATGAAGTCATAATTACAGTGGCTTCATTTTAAGTGATAGATTCCTCAAAATGATTGCTCCATTTGCAATACACAAAGAGGTGGTCCTTTTATATTATTGCTGTTTGTATCATATATATGTAGAACTTAAAATATTGAAGCATGACTTAGTACTTTACAAAGAACATAAATAAAATTTAGTCTCCAACATCATGTACAAAAACCATCACTGTTTTATGGCATAATGGTTTTGCTCAAAATAAGTTTGCTATGTCTGAGTGCTCTAAGTAAGTGATTTTTGTGTACAGACTTTATATACTAAACATTAATCTCTTCACTTATTTATTCACTGAGACATGCGTTTTGTGTTTGCTATGTGCCAGGCACATAACAGAGATAATAAGATACTCTGTGTCCTTGAGGATGCTATAGATTCAACACAGAGACAGACATCTAAAGAACAATTTTAACATGTTAATTAATGCTGTGTAGTGGACTCGTAAAATACATATTCTAGCTGTACCAATTGCAGCAGCCACACTTCTGTTTTGCAATTTCACAGGTGTGTGTGGTCATCCACCCTTCTCATCTGTCTAGTGGTATTGCAAAAAGAATCAATTCATTCGCACATTAATTCAACAAATATATTGAACACCTTCTGTGTGTCAGACCTTGTTTCTGTGAAACAAAAGTGATAAGACACAAGTCCTTTTAGAATCTATTAGCAAAGAGACTGATAAGTAAACAAATAGGTGCAGTAAAGTATTGCAGGTTCTTAAAGAGAAATACTTTTAGGGATGCTCAAAACAGAGAAGATAGCGGAGGGATCCTCATTTGAATGCTAAGTGATACTGAGAGCATTTGGACAAGGTGGTTCAGTTAGACTGCAATTGGCTGGTCCTCAAAGAGTGTTGTATAATATTTGCTATTAAAAGTTTTTGGTAACTAGAACCAATGCATTTCTGCTTTTGGGAAGTAAAAGTAGAATTTATTCTCAGGTTTCTTGGTAGGAGCTGAAGCTAAGGATTAAACAACTACATGTTCAGAAAGTAACCTGGACCCTTAACATCTGTGGTTAACTGATTTTTTTAAAAATATTTTTATTGATAAATCACAACATGCCAATATTCCGTACATGGTTTACAAACAATGGCTCGCAATATCATCACACAGATGTGCATTCATCACCATGGTCATTTTTCAGAACATTTGTATCACTCTAGAAACTGAAAAAAGAAAAAACGTACCATACCCCTTACCCCTCCCTCTCATTGACCAGTAACTAGTATTTCCATCCACCCAATTTATTTTACCCCTTGTCCCACCATTATTTATTTATTTATTTATCCATACTTTGTTTACTCATCTGCCCATACCCTAGCTGAAAGAAGCATCAGACATAAGATTTTCACGATCATACAGTCACATTGTAAAAGCCATATCATTATACAGTTGTCCTCAAGAATCAAGGCTACTGGAACAGCTCAATAGTTCCAAATACTTCCTTCTAGCCACTCTACATGCACCAGAGTCTAAAAAGGGATATCTACATAATGCATAAGAATAACTCCAGCATAACCTCCTAACTCTGTTTGAAATCTCTCACCCACTGAAACTTTATTTTGTCTCATTTCTCTCTTCCCCCTTTTGGTCAAGAAGACTCTCAGTTCCTTCATGCTGGGTCTCGGCTTATCCCAGGAGTTCTGTCCCACGTTGCCAGGGAAATTTACACCCCTCTGAGCCATGTCCCACATGGCAGTGGGGGGAGGGCAGTGAGCTCACCTGCCACATTGGCTTAGAGAGAGAGGCCACATCTGTACAGAAGAGGTTCTCTGGGGGTGACTCTTAGGCCCAATTTTAAGTAGGCCTAACCTATCCTTTGCAGGAATAAGTCCCATAGGGGCAAACCCCAAGATAGAGGGCTCGATCTGTTGACTTGGTTCTCTCCACTGCTTGTGAGAATATCAGAAATTCTCCAAATGGGGAAGTTGAACAGTTCCTTTCAGTGCCCCAAGGTGACCTTGCAAATACTTTTTATTCACTGCCCAAATTACTCTGGGATATATCAGGGCATCACACTAACCTGGACAAACCAACAAAGTCTCACGCACTATTCAAGATTCCGTGTACTTATAGTGTTCAACTAAACTGACCATACGAGTTAAATTAGGAAATGCACTACCCAAAATACAAATTTTGCACCAAATAAACATCTCTCCCTTTGGTGTCACACAGAAGTCAAAGTTTTAAAATATGAATGATATCATCTTTTACCCTGTATTCTGATTTACCTTGGTCCTATCCAGGACAGCTTCATTCATATTTCTACTCGAAGCCAGATCCCTTTTTGAACTTTTTAAACAGTTCCTATATGGGGTACTGCTGACTTTCATAGCTTCAGAGCTCTAATTCTGTCTCAGATGTCATATAAATACCCAAAGTTTCTGGGAACAACCAGGTTATAAACAAACAGCTCAATATCTCAGGATTTAGAAATAACAGTTACAACTCATGAATACATGTGACTGATGTGAGGGCTTATAATCTAGGACCCTTTACAATAGGCCCCAACCTTATAACCTATGCGCTCAACTTCAGTTCACCAAGTTTTTATATCATAGTCCATACGAGTGAGGCATGATAATATTTGTCTTTCTGTTTCTGATATTTCACTCAACATACAGTCCCTAAGGTTCATTCACTTAGTTGCATGCCTCACAAGTTCATTTCTTCTTGCCATCAGTCAGTAGTCTGCTGTATGTATATACCTCAGTCCCCTCTCCCATTTCTCAGTCATTGTACTCTTAGGCCATTTCCATCCATGATGGATTGTGAACACTGCCACCATAGAAACCAGTGTGCAAATGTCCATTTGGTCTCCATACTCAGTTCCTCCATGTATACACTGAGCCACAGGATTTCAGGATCATATGGCAAACCCATCCCTAGCCTTCAGTGGAACCACCCCACTGCCTTCCAAGGGGCTGCACCTCTCAGTTTCCCTACTGACAGTGAACAGGTGCATCTCTTTCTCCACATTTTTTCTAACCTTTATTTCTCTCTGTTCATTTTTAAACAGTTTTATTCACACATAATACAACCGCACCTAAATGTATAGATGTACCTTTGCCACCATAATCTATCTGAAGACGTTTCCTTTTCTTCCACAAAGAATCCATACCCCTCCCCCATGCCCCCCGCCTTTTGACATTTGGTTTGGGCAGAATCCCTTTGTGTAGCCAACTGATTTTCAACAACGGTGCCAAGAACATTAGTTGGGGAAAGAATGTTCTCTTAAACAAATGGTGTTGGTAAAGCTGGATATCCACTTGCAAAAGAACGAAACTGGACCCTTACCTTATACCACATACAAAATTGAACTCTAGGAGCACTGCAACAGTGGCTCAATGGCAGAATTCTTGCCTGCCATGCCAAGTTCGATTCCCAGTGCCTGCACATACTAAATAAATAAATATATATATGTACACATACATACATAAATAAAAATCGAACTCTAAATTGATTTAGGACCTAAACATAGGAACTCAAACCATAAAACTCCTGGAAGAACAACTAGGGTTGACCCTTCATAAACTTGGATGTAGCAGTGATTTCTTAGATATGATACCAAAAGCACAAGCAACAAAATTAAAAATAGATAAATGGACTTCATCAGAATAAAATATGTCTGTATGTCAGAGGAAATTATCAAGAAAGTGAAAAAGCTTACAGAGTGGGATAAAATAATTGCTCCCCATATGTCTAATAAAGGTTTAACACCCAGAATATATGAAGAACTACTACAACTCAACAATAAAAGAAAACAAATAACCTGATTGAAAAATGGGAAAAGGACTTGAATAGACATGTGAAGAATATATACAAATGGCCAATAAGCACATGAAAAGATGTTCAACGTCATGAGCCATTAGGGAAATGCAAATCAAAATCACAAGGAGATATCACCTTTTCCTACTAGGATGGTTATTATTAAAAAACTGGGAAATAACAAGTCGTGGTAAGGATATGGAGAAATTGCAACCCTTATGTGTTGCAGGTGGGAATGTAAAGTGGTACAGCTTCTGTGAAAAACATTTTGGAGGCTCTTTAAAAAATTTAATAGAGAATTGCTGTATAGAATGACAAGGTACACCCCAAAGACCTGAAAACAGGAAAAGTGCACAGCATTATTCACACATAAAGGTAGAAGCAGCTTGTGCTGGTTTGAAAAGCCATGGCTCATTCAATATTGCTGGGTGGGATATTTTTTATTTTTCCGTGGAGATTTGACCCACCCATTCAAAGTGGGGTTGCTTATTGGAGCACTTTAAGAGGGAACCATTTTGGAAAAAGCTTTAGTGATGATAGAGCCCACACAGCCAGAGACCTTTGGAGATGTGGAAGGAAAATGCCCCCAGGGCAATCTTAGTAAATGAGAAGAGAAAGCTAGCAGACATCACCATGTGTCTTCCCAGCTGACAGAGGTGTTCTGGACCTATCGGCCTGTCTTGAATCAAAATGTCTTTCCCTGGATGCCTTAGTTTGGACATTTTCATGGCCTTAAAACTATATAAACTTGCAACTTAATAAATTCCTCTTTTAAAAGCCATTCTGTTTCTTATATACTGCATTCTGACAGCTTTAACAAACCAAAACACAACCCAAATATCCATCAACAGAGTGCTGGTTTAAAAGAATGCCTGTACCCTAGAAAAGCCATGTTTTAATCCTAATTCCATTTTGTAAAGGCAGCCATTTCTTCTAATCCCTATTCAGTACTGTATTTTGAAACTATAATTAGATCATCTCCCTGGAGCTATGACCCAAATCAAGAGTGGTTGTTAAAGTGGATTAGATGGAGATGTGTCTCCATCCATTCCAGGTGGGTCTGGATTGGTTTACTGGAATCCTATAAAAAAAAAAAAGGGGGGGGGAACATTTTGAAGAAAGCTAGAGATTCTGAGAGAGCAGAACAAGATAGCCAAGAGAAGCAGAGAGCCCACCAGCCAATGATCTTTAGGGATGAAGAAGAAAAACATCTCCCAGGTGCTTCAAGAAACAGGAAGCTGGGAGAGAAAGCTAGCAGATGACACTGTGCTTGCTCTGTGCCATTCCAGCTAAGAGAGAAACCATGGCTATGTTAGCCATGTGCCATCTCACTTGAAGAGAAATCCTGAACTTCATTGGCTTTCTTCAGTCAAGGTATCTTTCCTTGGATGCCTTAGATTGGACATTTCTATAGACTTGTTTTAATTGGGACATTTCCACAGGCTAAAAACTGTTAACTTGCAACTTACAAAATTCCCCTGTTTAAAAGCCATTCCATCTCTGGTTTATTGCATTCTGGCAGCTAGCAAATTAGAACAAACAGATGAATAGGTAAACAAAATGTAACATATAGACACAAAGAAATATTATCCAGCTGTCAAAAGGAATGCAGTTCTGATGCATGCTACAACATAGATGAACCTTGAAGACATCATATTAAGTGAAATAAATTACACACAAAAAGGCAAATATTGTACATTCTTGCTTATATGAAATGCCTAGAAGAAATAAACTTCATAGGCACAGAGAGTAAATCATGAGTAAATTATAGATTACCAGGGCCCAGGGTTGTGGGCAGGAAGAGGGAGTTATTGCTTAATGAGAGCAGAGTTTCTGTTTGAGGTGATGAAAAAGTTGGGGTAATGGATATTGGTGATAGTTACACAATATTGTAAATTTAATTAACACTACTGAACTGTACACTTCTAAGTGGCCAAAATAGGAAATATTGAGTTGTGCGTGTGTGTGTGTATATATATATATACTATATATATATATATATATATAACTGCAATAAAAAGTTGAAAGTAACCTGGGACCAAGGAGTTTTAGGAACTCTCAATACATGAACAGGCATTATGGTGAGTAAATCAGCAAAGAGTAAAACACTGGAGAGGCCTTAACACATTAACCATCCATCACACCATCCTTCTAGCCAGCAGGAGTCTGTATTGTGGCCAGTGGTAAGAAAAGCAACATCAAATAACTTTCCAATGGCTAGCAAGAAAATGACTAAAGTAAAATATCTAAGTAGAGCAAATCCACTTCTGGGTCGAAACCTCTAAGGAATTCTCACCCAGAGTGTCATCATGGTGACAGAGATTGGGACAATATGTGTAGAAGTACATGGAACTATCCTGCAGCAGTTAAAAGTCCAGATTCAATGTACACAGAGCAACACGAATGAAACTTAAAGGCATGACACTGAGTGAAAAGTGTAAGAAAAAGAGTATATATACTCAATATATTGTATATAACTAAAAGTATATGCATAGAAAACAATAATAAACATTTTACAAAAATATATACAAATGAAATCTTACAATGCTTGACAAAGAGGTCAAAACAAAAGCGAGGCCCTGCTTGGGATAGTGATGGTAATATGTCATTCAATTAAAAACTATAATTAACTCATCTAAGGCTGATAGCAAGGTGGGTTGCAGAAATAAATGACAGTTCTGGAAAATATTGACTTCATATGGAAGACACGTGGCAAATCGAACAGAGATGTCATTCTCTGAAAGAAGATTCAAGAAGACTAGATTGTGAAATGGAAGACAAGCATGAGCCTAGTTTTCCTATGATAAAGGGCTAGGAAAAGAGCTTCTTGTTCACTACCAAGTTAAAAAACAAAAATGAGAATTAAAGTGATTGACACAGCGTGGCTTCATGACACATGAGTGTCCCAGGCAGGCTAATAATAATTCATTTCAAGCAGCTGCTCCATGTATTAGTCAGGGTTCTCCATGGAAACAGAAGTGGACTTTTAACTGCCTCAAGGTAGTTCCATCTATTTCTACTCATATTGTCCTCAACTCCCTATTACTATGATGATGCTGTTATAAATATTACAGTATTTTTTATAGGAATTGGTTCACATGACTGTGGGGATTGGCAAGTACAAATCCATAAGATGGACTGCAAGTTGGGAACTCTGACGAAGGTAAAGTACAGGTGGAAATTCTTCCTTCTGACTGCTTAAAATTCGCAGTTCTCCCTTAAAGGCCTTCAAGTGATTGAATGAGACTTTTCTCATTGTAGAAGACAATCTCATCTCCTTTGTTCATTGTAGATGAAATCAGCTATAGTTGCAATTAACTGACTAATGATTTAAATCCATGAAATATCCTCACAATAATTAGGCCACTGTTTGCTTGACCCTGACCAAGTTAGCACATGAACTTAATGATCACACTCTGTAAATATATGTTCAACCTTTATTTCCAGGAGAGGCTGGATGCTGGGTTGGGGAAGGTCAGGGAAGGAGGTCCATGATGGCTGCCCTCAGAGTCACTTTGGTTGTTCAGAGTAGTTCAGCTCAGATCCTTTATGTGCATTCCAGGCTGAGCCAAATGAAATCCTCACAGATACCTGGCTGTTATCTCCCTCACCTCCTGAAAGTTTAGATCCATCTATTTTCACTTTCTATGCCCCTGGGAGCATCAGCCCCTACTCTAAGTGATTTGAAATAAGATTCCCTGCAAAAGCACACAATGTTATCTCAAAAAGAGTTCTGGGAAATACAATTTCCTTCATTTTACCATACCCCCTCCCCCCATGATGGTTTAGATTTTCTTATGGACAGCAGCCTGGCTTGCATACAAATCAAAGGAGCCATGAAAAAGCTTTCCCATAAACTGAGAGACATTAGAATAAAACAGCTTAAGAATGCAGCTTTGGAGTGAGATTAACCTGGGTTCTAGCTAATTATTGTGACACTTTCTAGCTTTATGATCTTAGACAAGTTATTTAATCTCTTTAAGCCTTGGTAACCTCATTTGTATTGATAATATTAGCTCAAAGAAATCTTCTGAGGATTAAATGTGTAGAGAACTGAGCCCAGGGATGGGGCACTACAAGCACTTAACAAATAATAGTTCTTATTTTACCACTCTGGAATAAACATAAAATAGCATTAAATATTAAGTAAAATCATATGAGGCAGGCAGGGTTTGTTGACAACTAGGGCTGTCAGTTTGAATAAATAAAAATATAGGTAACCTTAACTGTAATACTCTAATATTTTTTCCTTTAATCTTCTAAACCAAATTAAATTTAAATCAAGCCCTCATGCACCAAGGTTGATGAGAAATTTAATAGTGGTCCATCTTCAGGGTGACTCCCCATCCCATAGATCATACAAAAACCTCGGGGTCCCATCATGCAGGCAGGACCTAGATGATGGCAGTTGCTCAGTCACAGATATCTCAATGATGTCCCAGACCTTAGGCAGTTAGGACTCACAAAGCCATTCCTGTATGATGTCCATTCATCTCAAAGTGGCACACCCACAGAACTTTCTATCCCCCTATCCTGAGATCCGAGCAGCCCATCTGGTTGCGCCTACCTCCCTGTTCAAACTCAAAGCATTCCATCTCCATGTCTTCACCAGACTCATTCTAATCCCCTTCATGGGCCCTGGTCTTCAGAAACAAGGTCTGTTTATGAATTATCTTAATCTACAGAGTCTAGAATCTATACTCTGTAGGGTCCACCCTGCCTGGAAATTTCTCCCTCCTAACCCTTTGTATAAGGTCATTCCCTTCTATCTGGAGATAGAACAGGTCCAAAATCCAACAACAGAAAAGCCAGGCAACATTCCTAGGAGTGATGGCATAGAAATAGCTTCCATTGCTTCAGATGTCCTATAACTAAGAAAACAAGACAATGGTTGATTTCTCAGTGTTAGCCCACCACATTAAATCCTTAATAAATCATCTTGCTATAGTTACAAAAGTAAATCTATCTGAGGAATTAGAGCTCTTGTGTTCAGGGAGGGGAATTGGCAACATGAAGAGGTATATGGTTTCAAAATGCCATTGATTTCTTGGTGAATTGTTCAGGGCTAGTTTATCAAGTAGAGATTTAACCTTTTATTAACAAATAATGACTACGAGGAAGCCACAATCAACACATAAAAATGACATGCCATATTTGAAGGAATCTTTGAGGTGGTCTACAAGGCAGATAGCAAGTAGGCTAGCAGCCACTTATTAATTCATTAAATATTTATTGAATACCAACTATGTGCCCAGCACTATTCTAGGAATTGGGGATATAGCTGTGAGCAAACCAAAGTCTCCGCTTATCCCATAGTTGGGGAGAGAGTAAACAAAAAAAAAAAACGTGTATCAGATTAGGGAGTGATATGTGTTAGGAAGAAAAATAAAGCAGGCTGTGGGAAAGGAGATGGGTGCTGCTTTAGAATGTGTGGTCATTGGAACCCTCTCTAAGGTGGTGATTAACAGTTCAGAGGAAAAGTAGGAAAATGGGAAAGACTATTCCAAGTTGAGGGAAAAGCAAATACAAAAGCCAGAAGGCAGGAATGTGCTTCATGTGAGAAAAACAAGGTCAAGGTGGGGGGAGTGAAGAAAGAAAAGAGTAATTCTGAGGCTACAGGGATGACCCATGGCCCTGGCAAGCCAAGCACAGCCTTGGTGGGGAAAATGCCAAGTTCCCACTCCTTAGAGAAGTCAGAGCAAGAAAGCATTAAGGAGACAGCCATTTATTTCTGATAAACACAGGGAAAAGCCTAGGTTATTTGTTAGGGTGATGCTAGCAGCAGGAACAAATAACCCTCTACATTTCAATAGGTTTACACAGTAAAAGCGTCTCCTTGCTCCCATAATAGTTCAGTGGTGGTGATTCTGGTTGGCAGTTGGCTTTCCTCTCCGCAGTGATCTGGAAAGCCAGGCTCCTTGCATCCTATGGCTCTGCCATTGTTCAGAACTGCAGAATTGTGCTTCCAGTCAGCAGACAAGAGAAGACCCAAAGAGGCACACATTGTCACTCTCTCACTTTCCACTGGGAAGCACTAGGGGTATGGCCACATGGAGATGTCATCCCTGACTGGACAGCTGCCTTGCATCACCCAATCCACAGCATGGAAGCAGAAGCATGCATATCAAAGGAAAGTCATCTCTGCCACTCAAGGGAAGTAACTAGAAGTTAGAAAGAGATCTCAGGTTTCATCTCCCTACCCCATATTATTGACAGCCCCTTTCAACATGAAAAAGTTAGGATGGTCATAGCCCAAATACCTCTAAAGAGAGGGAGAGAAAGATCAAAGGTGATGGTGGAGTTATTCACAGAAGATAGAATTTAACAAATGAAGATGATTGCTGAATCATTAAATTTATTTCTCTTTTAGTCTCCAATATCTTAGAGCAGCTAGAAGTAAAAACCTAAACTTGTGGAATTGTAACTCATGCAAAGCTCTGAAATCTGTTCTAAAACTAATCGGGGTGCTGTGCTTTGAAATTTATTGCTTTCTTGTATATATATTATTTTTCACAAAAAATAGGGGGGAAAGTGCTGTTTTATTGCACTAAATTTCAGGAAGAGAGTATTTAATCGTATCTGTATGTGATACTCTTTTAAATTTGCTCTAACTTGTATATTGCATTGTTGAAAGTAATCAATATTGAACCATTATGATCACTAATTAAGTAATTATAGAAAATGCATTAAAAAGTGACATATGACCTACAGTTACACTTTCTGTATATAAATTTCTAACATTTCCAGACTATTTTGGACACTTGAAAATGAGAAGTGAGAAAATGAAAGAAGTCAATCTCACTCCCACGGACAGTGATATTTTAACTCTTTGCTTCAATGTCCCGCTTATACAAAAAAGGAAAACCACAAAGGAATAGAGTCGATGATTTAGGTATTGTTAAGAAACTTAAAATGTCAGTTTCACCCTTCAATGAACTTGAAAAATGTACTATTTTTAGTCACATTTCCTGTATCAAACTAGTTTAACCAGTTTTGCCCTGGTCAGAATCCAGGTAGGCCCAAATAAAAAATGCTTTGTTGCTGACATGTATGTGAGTACTCAAAACTCTCCAAAAATGTTCATCATGAAGTTTGAATTCTGCCAGAGAGGCAAAATAAAGCAAACTAGGTACTACTGAAAGCAGATTTAAAGCAACTAAGCAACACAGTCAGTATCGTACATTAAAAATAGGGTTGGTGGTTCAGTGGTAGAGTGCTCGCCTTTCATGCAGGAGACCCGGGTTCGATTCCCAGACCATGCACCCCAAAAATCAATAAATAGGGTAAAATATTAAATGCGATAATGATCAAGTTACAGCAGCTGAAGGAAATGTGATAAGAAGAAAAAGCAAACTAAAGCAAAAATATGTCAGAAAATAGGAACACTGAATTGATATTTGATGACATTAGGTAACTGTTATTCATTTCTTTATTTTTCGCTATTCATTTTTCTTTAAAATGAATAATGATATTGTGGTTATGTTAAGAAAATTAAAACCCTCAAATTTTAAATACACATTAAAGTATTTACCCACAAAATGACATAAAATCTGGATTTTACTTCAAAGTACTGAGAGGGAGTGAGGAGAAGGGAATGGGGAATGGGGAAGGTGATGGAGCGAGGCCCAGACATAACAAGACTGACCATGTGTTAATAATTGGTGATGTTGGGTGACAGGTACAAGGGGATGCAGTGTTCCAATTCCTAGGCTTTTGTTTACATTTGACATTTTCCATGATGAAAAAAAGTGAAGGGAAAAATAAATCAGGAAAAATATCCAATTTATGTTTCTTGAAGACCTTCTGCAAACAACTAAATAAAAATATAGAAAAGTGGTCAGAATGCATCTAAAAACAAGATGCATTATATGTAAGCTTTGAGGGAAAATGGTACAATTTTGAAATGAATATTGCATTAATGTCAGGGAAAAAAGATTGCTATTAACAATGGAAAAGTTGTGAATTTTAACAAAATATAAATGGATAAATTTAGCAATTCTCTTTTTTCTTCCAGTTTTTAACCAGACAAATGAGAAACTTCTTTTGGGAAAGCTATCATGCTGGTTAAATAAAACCACACAAACAATATTCATTCCCCCAAACAAGAGAAGTGAGCCACAGGAAATTTTAACAAATATAACCAAATAGTTTTAAATAAATGATTTGAGAAAGTTGATTTGTGTGCTAAACTTGTGGGGTTTTTTTAAAAAATCACTTAGTGTTAGAAAACAATATTTCTAAGAAAACAAATATGGTACTGATTCAGAGACAAGGGAAGATTTGTTTTTAATGATATTATATTGAGTACAATATAAATACCTTAGTAAAATTATATATAGCAGAAAACTTTTGGAAGTGGAATAAAACAAAAAATATGGTGAAGTTTTACAGAACAAATCAGGCCAGACATATTTAATTGTTCTTTTGAATAGAATACAATATTAGTGGTTGAGGAAAACTTAGTATATGTTATCCACTATTTTGTCTAAAATAAAATATTCAGTCTCAGGAAATTTTGTTTGAAAATGGACTCTACTGGGATATAAACTCTGCATTATGTGTTAACTTCTCCATGAAAGACCCTAAGCTGAATTATGAATGTGGCCTGTTAAAATTAAGTACAATAAAGAGTTTCTGGCATTAGGAAAACAAAATAAAAATCACAAGACTGCATATTTTGGTCTCAAGAAGATCCCAGTCCCTTGAAAAAAAGCAGAAATGCCTAAGCACACTGCTTTCCCTGGGTCTCAGAGCTTTCTTTGCTACTTATCCCTCAATTTCTGACCGCTTCTCCTCACTTTAGTATCCGTGGACCCTATCTTTAAAACCTAACATCCAATCCCACTCAGAATTTTCTGTCTCCTAAATCAATCTCATAAACTCCCTGAAGCTATTTTTGCATGGAACAAAAGATGCATTTTAATGATCTTGTTGACAAACTTCTTTGAAGATCCCTAACTGTAAATGAAGAAAAACTCACTTAAGAAGCGATTGAATAATTAAATAATTCTCACAAATGGGCCTGAAAGAAAACTTAAGAATGCATCTGCGTATTTATAGATGCTAGGTTTTATAGAAACTGTGCATTGTTTTATATATATATATATATATATATAAATGTGGCAGGGCGGGGGGGTATTCATGTATTCTGTGTTAAGGATTTACCATTGGCCTTCTATTGTCTTCTCTATATATACTCTTCCTAAGTAATTTCATCCATTCCTTTTATTTAATACCTTCCATATCTAGGGACCTTCCAAACTGCTTAGGCCTCTCCACCAAGTTCTTAATTCCTGTATTCAAATTCCTATTAGACACCTCCCTTTGAATATCTCCCAGTAATCTCAAACTCAACATCAACAAACTGGAATTCTTAGTTCTAAACATCTGTCAAATCCTCCTCCAGTCATCCCTGTTTCAGTAACCAGCTCCACCACCTTCCACCCAGCTGCTCAAGACAGACACCTGGCAGTCATCTGTGATGTTTCTTTTTACCGCTACCTCTCAAATCCACTCCATCGGCATCTCCCGTCTAATCTCACTGTGTGTGTGTGAGTGTGAGTGTGTGTGAGTGTGTGTGTGTGTGTATGGGACCCACCCACTGGCCTCTGTCTTTGTGATCTGGAACACCATTATCTCTCAACTTGCTGCTGCAATATCTTCCCACCTGGCCGCCTCTCGCACTGCGGATGCATCCTCCAAACAGGCACAGGAAGAACTGCTGTAAAATGTAAATCATGTATCACTGCTCTGCTTGCAACTCGTCATCGATTTCTGAACTCCTCACTGGGTCTCTCACACGCACGCGTGATCTGGCCTCACCCTCTCCAATCTCGTCTCATCTGATGCTTCATCTTACTCTCTAACTCCATAAAATTTTTAATTCTGCCAAAATTTCAAGTTCTTTGTCCCCTCAGAGACTCTGCTCATGCTCTGCCCTCTGCCTTCTCTGAGCTCTTTGGCTGGCTTTCTCTTGCTGAAAGGTTTCAGGTTAAAAGCCCCTTCTCAGAAGCGCCCTCCCTTCTAATCCGTATTTCAATCCTCTGTTTCCACCATAGTACCTTCCTCATAAATAACCACTATGCTTATCTGCCAGTTTTCCTTTGGGGAGGGGGTCTGGTTCTCATACCCGACTCTAAGATGTATCACGTATGAATAATTTCTCTCTGGTCCACCATCGTTCTTCCAGCCTCAGGCACGCAATGGGAGGTATGTAAATATTTGCTGAATGAAAGAATGGATTGGGTGTAGATGTTCTTAGTTATATTTCAGATTAGTCTCAAAATAGATGTCTAGTTATATATTAATACCAATTTAAACAAATAACACTTTCTAAACACAGACAGTATATTCAGAAAACTCTTCTTTTTTTCAATTTAAAATTGCTCTTTATACTCCATTGGTGTGGCTGTGGGAAACAGTCCCTGATGTACATTTCTGGAGGGAATGTGATTTCTACAAATCCTAAAAAGGGCATTTTGCAATAGTTATCCCACTAATGTATATATCATTTGATCTAGCAATTCCACTTCTGAAAACTTAGCCTACAGATATCCTTGTATGTATGTACACATTAATTATGTATGTACAAAGTTACTCATTGCAACATTCATTAAAAAAAGCAAAATGTTAAAAACAACCCAAATATCCATCAATAAGGAACTAGTTAATTAAATTACAATACATCCATACAATGAAATAACATGCAGCCATTTAAAAGTGGAGGGTGATGAGAAAGTTCCCTATATCTGGAAAGATTTCCAGGGATACATTAAGGAAAATCAAATAAGGTTAGCTATGAATGGGGAGGTAGGAATTAGGCAGTTGAAGGGTGAGGGAGAGAGACTTTTCACTATATCTTTTACATTATTTTTATGCACATGCACACAAGTGTGTGTGTGTGTGTAGTTTTTTAACTATGTGATAATATTGGCTATTTAAAAAAAAAATCCAATGTTCTTTTGAGGGAGCTCTGAACTCTGGGCTTTTAAAATTTGAAATGCATTTTTAAAGCATATAAATATCACAAGGGATTAGAAAGTTTACGTATTTACTTGATGCATTACTAGGGCTAGCAACTACTGTTGACAAATAAACTAGCAAGAATGTTTCTTGTCTTTGAGAAAGCCTTGCTATCTTTTGATTAAAAAACACTAACTTTATTTTTGGGGGTGTGTGTGCATGGTCCAGGAATTGAACCCAGGTCTTCCACATGGAAGGTGGGCATTCTAACATTGAACCACCCGTGCACCCCAAAAAACACTAACTTTGAATGTCCTTTTCACCCTTTTCCCCTTTACCTCTCCCCCCTCTTTTCCCACTTCCTCTGCCTCATGGCAAGAAATAAAGAGAAGTTCGGAGAGGCCTGAGGCCTCCGTGGGGAACTATTTCAGCTGCAGAACAGGATATGTACAAGACTCAAGACTGAATTCTTTATGATAGAATATTATAGCCAGTTTGACACTGGGTCAGGAAGTTCAGAACAAACTATCAGAAAGAGCTTTAGATGTCAATCTTGTCTGAATTTCCTGTCTTCTATGCCAACCCACCAACCCAAGATTCAGAGTGACTAAGCAAAAGGCAGTCTAATTAAAATCCCAGTGAGAGAGGAAACATATGCTTATCATTCTTTCAGTCCAGCCTCTCTTGGAGCACATGCTCTTGACTGCTGAACTCACAAATCTGATCTTGTAAGTTATTAGTCATAAATAAACTTTCACTTCTTGCTCACATAAGCTATTTGAAATCTGCCACTTCTACTTGCACCCAATTCTTGATTCATTACTGTCTTTTTTAAACTTTTTTTAATTGTGAAATATCACGTATATACAAAAAAGCAATAAATTCCAAGGATGTTTTAACAAGTAGTTATAGAACAGATTTTAAAGTTTGGTATGGGTTATAGTGCCATGATTTTTTGTTTCTTCTTCTAGCTGCTTCAAGACATCAGAGACCAAAAGAAATATAACAATTCAGCAGTCATACCCATTTGTTAAATCCTTTCTTCTCTGTTATACTCATCCTCCTCTTTATTTTTTCATTTTGGAAAAAATAACGTATGTACAAAAGAGCAATAAATTTCAAAGTATATCACAACAATTAGTTGTAGAACAGATTTCAGAGTTTGGTATGGATTACAATTCTACAATTTTAACTTTTTACTTCTAGCTGCTCTAAGATTCTTGTCACTAAAAGAAATATCAGTATAATGATTCAGAAACCATACGCATTTGTTAACCCTACCTTCTCTGTATAACTCTACCATCACCTTTGATCTTTCTTCTACTCTTTAGGAGTATTTCGTCTATGCCCATTCTAACTTTTTTCATGTTGGAAGGGGCTATCAATAATGTGGGATAGGGGGCTCTATTACTCTTTTAATCCAGGTTCAAAACTCACCCCCCCACTCAAAATTTAAATATGATATGCATATTGGATGAAATTGAAGTAGTGTTAATTTGGGGGAGTGAAAATGTTATTGATAACTTACTTTCTAATGATTCAGCAAAAATACAAATATATACATGCTTACATAGGTATACATATTCACACAAATATATATGTGTATACACATACACACACATACATATGTGTGCATATACATAAATGTACATATAGAAAGATAGCCAATGTGGCAAGATGTTAGCAGCTGGTAAATCAAAGTGAAAAGTATCTCGGCATTCATTTTACTCTTTTCTCTTTAGGTTAAAATTTGCTAAATAAAAATTGGAAGAAAATAAGGAAAAAATAAAATGAAATCATGGTTATTGCTCAAAAAGAAAAATAATTAGCTCCCCTCTGAATACCATACTGATGGCTCATAATTCTCCTGTGTTCAGATGGGCTAGCTTTCTACTACATTTAAGATGTTCTTAATAAACTTAATATGAGTACTTGTCTATAACCCTAAATAGCTAAATATCTTTTGGTTTCTTCTCTTAAAGGAGTGGGCATTCTATGTGAAAATCAACGGAAAGAGATAATGAGTTTTAGAAATCTTTGATTAAGAAATCTTTAATCACTTACCAGTGAATACTTATAAGTAGTGCCTCACATTAGCAAACAACAACAAAGAAGTAGTTATCTTTTACTACATTATAATTTCTTCACCAACTTTGAACTTTGATGGTACTTTTGCACATTGAGTTTTAATGGCAATGCACCAAATTTAGTGGCAGATTTCCATCCTAATACATGTTACTTACACAAATAATTTCAATTTTGAGTATACCTGATTCATTTCTAGAGTGAATAAAACTAATGTTTCTCATGATACCTGCAGAACTCTAGCTTCTTGGCCAAAAAATATACAGTATTTGTTTAAATGTGAACTTCGTTATATAATAATTGTATGTCACTCATAAATTTGCAGCACTTTTGAGTCAGATAATTACTTTTTTTTTTTTTTGGCATTGGCGGGCTCCAGAAATTGAACACAGGTCTCCGGCATGGCAGGCGAGAATTCTGCCACTGAGTCACTGTTGCACTGCCCCAGATAATTACTTTTGAAGAGATTATTAATAATAATTGTTTCTGCATGGTTGAACGTATTGCTGTATAATTAATGTAAAATTTTGTATTGTTTATCTGTTAATATATTTACTTAACCAATTATATGAGATTATTATATTTTAATATTCTCAGATATTCAAAACCTTCTCTAATATATTTACAGAATCCTTTCCAAATGATTTGTTCTTTGGGGCTACGGACTGGTTGTATAATTTTAAATTAAAACACACAACTATTTTACTCTCAAATAAGCACAAAAATAGTGATTGGGTAAATAGTGAGTAAAGTCAGAGTACACACCCTCCAAATAAATTTTATTCATATTTTATGCTTTTCCTCAGGCTACACTTTGTCCAGAGCTGTTATCAATTAATTTTAATTTCCCTTCCTCTTTTCCAGTGTAATAAAGCCACATCAACAGCAGACAAGGGAAAAGGAAAAGAAGCAAGGAGTATGGATAATCCATATGTCAGGCAGGTAGTGCCTTCATAAATGCTAACTATTTTTATTATTCACAGTGTTTCAGATATATTGGGAGACCAGTACATGTTTTATGAAAAATGAAGGTAAGTTCAGATGGAAGAACAGTCCCTGGATTTAGCAACTCTTCTATCCAACAAAGTCAGGGTTGCAGAGATACATTTTTATAATGTAAAGTCAAAAGCACATGCTTCATATTGGGTGTATGATCTGGGAAAACCCACTAGACATTCTGAACTGTAGCTTTTTCATATGTAAAACAGGGAGAATAATACCTACTTCACAGGGCATCCTGAGAATTGAGATAACATGTGGCACTGCATAAATGGCTGCTATTTTTAAGCAATAAAAGCTGACTGCAGTGCAAAACCTTCTCATACCTAAAACTGTATAACTAAACTATGCACTATATGTAAAAACATAGTATACAAAAACTATGTGATATTATCCATGTATTGTTTTAATTGGTAGACAATCAGGAGAAGCTTCCACTCCAAGTAGTAGTGCCCATAAAATAGTCACTTTCTTTATTTCTGGGGTGGCCTTTGGCCCTTGCCTTAGAAATTTCTCTTAGAGTTGAGCTGTTGGTTTTATTCTTCCTTCTGAAGCATGGCAACTCCCCCTTCTTTGGCAGCCAGTGTTTCTTTAAGCAATTCCATGTGATTCTTAATATCCAAATTAAGCGAGTGGCTTCAAGCCTTGTTTACAAGAGGTGAGATTTTAATTCTTTTCATTTTTAATATTTATCTTTCATTTGATTAATCCTGTTTTCATGAATATAATAGGATTTTATAGTCATCACCAAAACTAAGTTAGCATTAAAAGGAAAGAAAAACTGATTCCAGCTCAGAAACTATTTGCTGGTAAGAATGAAGATGCTAAAATAAATTCAAACAACTAAAAGGGACCAACCAAACCTGAGTTTAAAAGAAAAGAAATAGTCTCCTTTTGTACCCTGTCTGTTGGCATACATTACTAGACCAAACAGATGCTATCTTTGAGGAAAGAGAAAGATATTTTTTTAGCCAAAAATACAAAATTACACAGTGATCCCTCCTATATACAAACTTATATTTCATATACCCTCTCCCACACTGCTGTCTCGGAACCACCCCAACTGTCTAAGAATGCTGATTAAATCACCAGTGAGCAACTTCTACCAAAAACAATCAGAATCTCAAAAGGAAACATTGTCTCAATAAGTGAAGAAATAGATCTTTTTCAGATGGTCTATTTTGACGAACCATGTTTAAAATAATTTAGAAAGCCTGATATTTACTTGTTAAATTTTAGAATAACTTTTACAATATTAAAATGAAAGGGACGAATATTAACTTCAAATAAATAAAGACAGGGCAGAAATAGACTTTAACATCAGATAGCAATTTCTTTTCCCTTTGCTGTTATGTGAATTTCAAAATACCTTTATTATACTAAGTAAATCAGTTTAATATCAACTTCCTATATTAAGGCTGGCTTCTTAAGTTTTCTTTATTTGTTCATGAAACCTACATATATGACTATTTGTGCTGACAAAGCACAATTATGAGAAATCTCCCAAATTACCAATTAATGTACTTCATGGGGTTAGGGGGGCAGGGGGACACAATGTATAACACTGTAATGACAAAGGAGCCCTGAAAATAGCATTCTCAGTTCTTTAATCTTCAGGGTTTTCTCAATTAAAAAAAAAAATTTAAGCAAAACCATCCCAGCTTTTGCCAACTTAAATATGAAACTTATCAGAGTCACACATAGCTTACATCCTTCCTTTAATCAGTTCCCATCTCCATTTCTAATTTCCAGCTAAACAGAGAGCCTAGATGTTAAAGTAAATGTGTTATTTGCTTAAACTCTTTAAAATACTTGATGATTTAAACATTACTGTCTCTGGCAAGTCAGAGAAAAGCTTTTATTTATTTATTTATTTATTTTGACGACAGACTGTACCTGCCTCCGGATAGCTTGATAGATAGTTAAGATAGAAAGATGGATGGATAGATTAATTAATTAATTAATTAAAATAACTAGTACGAAGAAAACTAGAAGCAGGAGAATAACTGATAATTACAACCAGAAAAGAGGCAGTAGTTCTGGATTGCCTTCCTGATGAAAGAAAGACCTCTAGAAAGAGGCAGTAGTTCTGGATTGCCTTCCTGATGAAAGAAAGACCTCTAGAAAGAGGCAGTAGTTCTGGATTGCCTTCCTGATGAAAGAAAGACCTCTAGAAATCTTGGAATGCAATTGGAATTATTATTTCAGTGGACAGGCCATTTATAGCTTAGTTTCTTTGTGAGCCCCACCAACCATCTGTGCTAGTTTCAGCATAACAGCAATCCATTTGTTGCTAGGGGACTGTAATATGGGTTTCAATGGCAAAGCTCCCAAGAAACACCCTGGGGATCGGAGTTTCCTCTTGGGAGGAGAAGTTAAAACACCTCGTGCACCATAAGGAGGCAAGCAGATTTTCCCTTCATCACTCTCTCACCCTCCCCAACGTTTGCCTCTGATAGCTTCTCCCCCACCCCCAAGGACTATATATAGATTTGGCAGCTGAATTGATTTTGTGAGTGTGAGAGGTAACTTGGAAACACTATTTGAACCATTCATCAATACAGGGAGAGGGAACAAAATCTAAGACTTGACATTGTGGTGTTTCTTTCAAGCATAGCGATACCGCCTCATTTGTGTTGCAGTATGATATTTTCCATCATCACTGTATATAAACTATTACAATGCTGAAACTCAATGATTTTATGTCTCTTTGCACTGTAATAACTAATTTCTTTACAGGACAAAGGCTGAATATAATTGATAAGATTGACAATGCCTAGCAATGAGTCCATGTCTTTGAAAAAAAAAAAAAGGAAGACATGCAAGAAAGAAACCATGGAGAAAAATCTGCTAATTCACAAAGAATTGAGGGAATATTAAATGATAGTCATTTATGCGCATGTCTCACCAACTGCTGTATTTAGCAGATCCTTAAAATCATGTTGTAAAATAAAATAAATAATAAGAGAGTACCTAGACAGGTAATTTTTTATTTATGATAAGTATCAGTAATGTCAAGATGTATCAACTCTGTAACTGTACAATAATAATGATGATTATGAGCACTTTTTATCTCAAAGTTTGACTTATAGAACATATGTTCCTTTAAGTAGAAATTTATTTGATCATACTTAGGCATAAGAATAAACTCTTAAAAGTTCATAAATCTATATCAAATTATTAAGCTACAGAATGGTTAAATATAGAATTTATTGCATTCTAATAATTGAGCTAATATTCTTTTTCATTGTGGCAAAATAATTATAATCATCCAGAAATTGTGTTTGAGAAGAGCAAATACTTCCTTAACCCGCCAGAGGCAAATGACTCTAAGACTACACTGTAGAATATGGAAGCCACAAGCTACTAAAATTTAAATGAAATAAAATTAAAAATTCAGTTCATCAATTGTACTGGCCATATGTCAAGTACTCAATAGCCACATGTGGCTGCCATATTGGACAGCACAGACACAGAATATTTTCACCATCGCAGAAGGTTCTCTTCAGATGCTTCTCTGAGGAGAAGGCTCCAAAGAAAAGGAAGTACATGGATGAGGAGCATGTGGGGTAGAGGGAGATGAGTTTAAATGGCTATTTCCCCCATTATGCAACTGGACCTTGTTTTGTTTTATTTTGCTATCAGTTTCACCTCCTAATTTGGGAAGATAGACAAGTGATTTTCTCTCTTACGCAGTTTGAAAGAAGTGTGGTTTGCCCTTTGCTGAGCTCAGTCAGAAAAAGTTGAATTATGATGCCAACTTGCGTTCAGGATGCAATTCAGCAAAAAACAAACAGATATAATGTTCAATTATTTTAAATAACTAAGTTTAATGTGTGAAGGCATAATGAATCCAGTTGTAAGAGAAAAAAACACCCTTGACAACATGGAAGAAGTTTCCTTTAACCTTTTAGCCGTCTCTTTAATATCTATGGATTCTTCCAACAAAAGGCATCTGTAAGCTCTGAGTTTTCAAAGATCTCTGTAGGACAGATGAAGGGCCATTTTTTTAAACTGATATTATGCAGGTTCAAACAAGCACAACAGTTTTGGAAAAGAAAGGGGAAAAAACAAAACAAAACATGTTTCATTTGGCGCCCTTAGGACACAAAAGAGACAAATGTGTTTTTATTATAACTTAACCAGAACAGACAGAGAGGGGGGAAAAACACACTTGTTTTAGAGGAATTGATATAGAATCTTTAATGATTTTATGAAGAATAATTTGGACTTGTGTTTTCCAACAATGCCAGAAGACAGTGGTTATTCTCCTATTACCATTAGATAAACTAGAGTTCTATACTTTAATACAAAAGGCCTCCTTGAATTAAAGAAAAGTAATCAAATCTGCTGATATAAATAGAAAATTCCTTTCTCTATTTTGTGTTCATGTATATGCCTAATGCGTATGTATATGTGTACATTTTTACATATCAATGGAAGTGTTGTGGGAAGGCAAATTTAAGTGGAAGTCTGCAAAATTATTGACAAATGCTTTAACCAAAATAGTGTAATTTCATGTTTAGAAAAGTCTGAGTAGTAAAGCAAGGAGTTGTGGAGTCACAGTTACTGACTGGCTTTAAGAAGGAGTGAGAGAACAAAATTACAAGGTGAGCAAATAGAAAGCAATCAAATATACTTGGAGGATAGTTAAAAAGCAAAACAAAACAGGTAAAACAGTAAGAAAGGATAAGAACCATATTTACTTGTGAGAAAGAAAAGGGAAAATAAAGACGATTAGATTTCCACCCTTTCCCCCCCTTAATAAAGAAAAATGAATCCAGGTCTGATTCATTTTTCCTTTTTATCACTTCTAGCAATTAGCATTGTTCCTTATACAGAAATATATTGTTGATTTTATTGGCTATATGGAATAATCAATATAATATATTTTTAGCTTAAGAAAAGAAAATTTCTCACATAAGTCTGTAAAAATCAGCATCTTGCAACAGGGAAAACTTACCAGAGTAATTCTTTGCCAGGATTGCTACTTTAGGGGATTTTAACTATGCCAGCTATTAATTTTCTTCAATAATTTTTGGCTAGCCACTCTTTCTAAGTTTGTAAAAGTGTATTATCTTGAGAAATAAATTGAGAATAAATTCAAAGATTTTTTTTTTCTTCCAGGAAATTTTTATAGAGCTGAAGATATACAGACCTCAATTCCTCAATTTGAAGAGAGAGCCACCCTCATAAGGTCTGTAGCTGTGGTGGACCGCAGTTTAGGTTGTCCCAATCCACAGCTCGAGTGGAGGCAACTCCACCCTGCTGTTGCAGGCCCCCATAACAGAATCTACTAATCTGCTACTCTTCAGGAAAGTGAACAGAAACTGCAGACCTATTCCTTGCCCATAGGCCTAAAAATAAACTGGCATCAATTTTGTTCAGACAGTATACGCATTTCTACTGGAGACACTCAGGGAAGTCAACCAGTCGGGGAAAGAGGCTTCAGGCAAACCCTGTGCACATCAGTCATATATGGAGCACAAAATTCAGAGTCAGCTGGTCTCACTCATTCTTAACTTACTTACTAATGTAGATCATTTGTGTAAGCTAATTGGTCTGATTTTCCTGGAGATGTGATAGAACAGAACAGCAATGTAAAGGCATGTTGACATATCCTTACATCTTTCCCCTCTTCTCAAGAGAGTGAAGAAAGGAATGGTTGAGAGGGGAAAGAAAAGAAATAAAAACGGCAGGCAGGCAAAATATCGTAAATTCTGTTGCTTATTTATACATGTTTCAATAAGGAAAGCTTAGCCCATAGAGCCCAAGGCACACAGGGTGTTTGTAAGGGTGAGCCACCAGTTCTACAAATGTGGTGATCCTGCCACCTAAGAAACTATTTTGGCTGCATGGCTTGCCAGGGGGGTTATTCATTCAAAATCAAAACAGACATAGCTAATCCACTCTCCCAGCAACCACACAGCAGGCCCCTGTGGCTACTGAGCTATTATTCCCTCCAGCCAGGCATAAAAATACAGGCAGAGTATACAAGGAGGTTTGTTTAATCACTACAATTTGGAGGCCATGTAACCAAGACCCATAGGGAATCAAAGGAGAGAGATTTTTCTCAGCATGTGCTGACAGTGTCTTCTGGGAGTGAAAACTATCAGTATAAGCAGAGAGTTTATTCCTTAGTTTTTCGTGAATCCACTTATTGAGTTTATTTCCAGGGTTAAGAAGATCTGCTAAACTCTCTTTTCATTGTGATTTCTTTCAAATGAAGGACTTGATATTTAACTTTTTCCCTGCATTTCAACATGCATGCCAAGCACATTTCTTACTTCCTTCTAAACTATGTTATTGGACAAGATTATATTTTGATAGAGAACTTGTTTCAGATTCTTCTTTGGTATATATTGCACCCTTGTGGGAAAATGAATACTGAGCGTAGGAATGGAAGGTAATCTTTGCATCTGTGTTCAGTATTTGTGGATGGGAAAGAGAGAAGGCCTCAATGGTTCTAAAGGGGACTTAGGTTTTACAGATTTATAAAAGGAAAAACTGCACAGTATAACAGATTGTAGTCTATCAGAATCTTACAAATGGAGATTTTTTATGAGGATGATAAAGTAAGTATGCAATTGGCAATCATGAATAACTTCTACAAGGAAGCTGCTTTTTTGTCTCTTCTGCTAAAGGAATAAAAAAGTTTTTTTTGAAAATATTCCATTCAAATATGGAAATTTTTTCTAATTCACAGTATTAACATTGTCAAACTTTTAGAAAATATTTCCTAATAAAGAATATTTATGAATTTTATAACCAGTGGAGTTTAGTTCTAGCTCTTTTCTATATAGAAATGATGTAAGTGAAATTGTGCTTCTTGACTGAAACAGGATAATGTATGTTCAAATGGGGAAACACCTTCACCTTCCTGAAATTAATAAAATATATTGCATATGCCTATATTAGTTTAGAGACGTCATCTGACAGCTATTCCAACCTTTTCTAAGTAATTATAAATTCAACTATTGGAATTACTATTTTATAGAAAATATTTTATTTTATTTTAAAACAAATACAGAATTACATTTCTTCATACATTGAATTTTAAAATTTTTGTAATGTTTTTTGCTAATACCATTTTTATATGGTGATTAGAAAAATTACTATTGTTTTTCCAACCAAAATGATTGAAATTCTGCATCCCCAAGAAAGAAAACAAGTACTAAAGTATTTCACCAACTCTACTGATCATGTAAAATAAGGATTGTACTGTTTCCAAAGTACTTTTTAAGTGCTTCCTATGAAACTATTATATTGATTTTTGAAATTATTTTTTGAAAATTAAATGATCAATAAATCATCTTGGTAAAAATTAATGGATATTAACCTCATCTCTGAATCTGAATTTTGCTTTGTGAGATATCTTCAAATCCAAAATGAGGACAAGGTAACAAATTTGCTGATACCCTAAAGAAAACTTTCCCTTGCCATAAACTGGAAATGGCAACAATCCTTCTTTGTTCATGGTGATGTGGTGATAAATCTTATTTATATTGGGAAACTAGATCTGTAGGCAATGACTTAAAGCAGGGCAATCGTTCTGTAGTACTAAACCTTCAGGGAACAGATACAGAAGAAACAACGACCATAAAAATCAGTTGATCATTTCACTCTTGGTCAAATTCTGTGAATTTTTTTATTTTTTATTTTTTTTACATCTATAGCACAAGTATGGTGCCTTTAATAAGATGCAAGCTCTTAAAAAAGTGGAATAAGTGTGGGCAGTGCCTGTTACAGTGTGAAAAAGGTAAAGACAGTTTAAAGAAAACTTATTTTTCTTAATCGAAGATGGAGTTCTATTTTCTGTAGCATTTGTTAATTTTCTTCCTTGGCTTTTAAGAGGCACTTTATGTGTTTCAAAGTTGTGAACAATCTGAGCAGTGAGTGAGTAGGGGCACTCTAAGCAAGCATACCCAGAAGCATTCACACAAATGTATCAGGAAAAGAACATAAAAATCGATGCTTCTCCTTATGCATTTTACTGGGCACAGCGTGAAATCATGTGCACGACCTCCTTTGACCCAGTTAATCCCCTTTGACATGACAAACACCCTCTCTCTACACCCCTGCCACCCTATTCCTGACCCATTGCCACCAGGCAAGCGCCTCATGGAGTCTCTCGCTCTCCCTGCCCTCCCAGAACTTGTAGTAAAGGAGAACAGCTGGGGAACAGAATAAAAAGAGAGCAAAAAATAAATGTTTTAGTCATTTTCAGTCTGAATTTTACAAAGTTAGATATTGTTAAATAATGCATTCTCAAAAATGTATCTTCTTGAACTTTTTTAAGATCTTCATAACCTAAAAATCTAACTTTCTGCTTTTATATTAGTTTCTCACCAAGTTCATAACACACTTTGTAGGTAGACACAGGAAGCATAGAAATGATTGTTAATAAAAAGTGTTACTTTATATGAGTTAAGACAATTAAAAAGCAGAGTATTTTACAGAAACGCTTTCCTATATATTATACCAAAATCTTTTACTTACAAAATAAACCTGCTTAACAACAAATTATATTAATTAAAGTTGACTGAGTGTCCACCAAAAATCATTTTCCGGATCCCTCTAACAAAATCAATTATTTCAAGTTGTTACCATAGCTACTCAATAAATGAGTTGTCCTGAACTGTTGCCATTGCTATCCCAAAGGCTATGAATAGAAGACCCTTCATTAAAAACGCCAGCAAATAGAAAAAAATAAAAAATAAAAATAAAAATAGGTTTGCCAATTTAAAAATCAACTTCAACCACTGGTAAAAGAACAAATGTAAATGAAAAAACTGAAAATGTGTAGTCCTTTTTTTCCCCCTCTCTGTAGCGATGTCTAGAAACAAGGAAACGTCATGAAGTTAGCCTGTGAAAAATGACAATGTTACTGATGTAGAATGTCACTGCAAAGAACTGAAAGAGTAATTCCACAAGAAAGCAAACACTAAAAGTTGCAGTGAAGTCCCTTTTTTTAACGGAATTGATTTCAATAATGAAGTGCGGTATTTCCAAATAACTTTTGTTATACTTAATTCTGCCTAAATATAAAATTAGGTTCAGGTGAAAGTCTTTAAGACAGAATATTAGAAGTAATGGTACACTAAAAGAAATCCTCTATCAAATGTTACTACCAGTCCGTGGTGGAAAGAATGGAATATGAGTACATTTCTGACATTTCTCTTGATGTTTATATAAAGTTAACTAGTCAGCACTCTACCCTCTATCTGCACTGATAAATTTCCCCAAACCACTGTACAATTTCTAGGTTAGTTTAACATGCTGAAATGAGCTTCTTAATGTTTATGAGATTGTACCAAATAATGTGAACTAATGCACGGTGTGTGATGACAGTCACTGAGGTATTAGGTATTTCTGTGCAGTTAGGGTAGTAGGCACATTCATTTTATCTATATTGAAGTTTTCATTGAGAGATAAGAGGAATTTACCAGCTGCATAAAGAGTTTTAATCAGATATCCGGAAAAGAAAACATCAGGGTTAGAGCAGCTGGAAAACTATACCCCCAGGCATGTTTTTAATTTAGCAGAAATGTGGCCCCTGTGTTATAAAGCACTTCAGTGGCTTTTTTACATGAGGGCAAAAGCGCCTTGGGGATGATGTTTCTTAAGGTAAGAAACATTGAATACTGAATACTCCTTCCTCGTACTCTCTCATTTTCAATAAGCCAAAGTATTGCTAATCCCTGTTGAGCATTCATGTTATACAGGAGTAAAACCAGGATGGAGAAAAAAAAATCATTTGTGTTGTGTTTTTAATTAATTTAAGCAATGCAAAAAAAATTGTATTTTGTGCACATAGTTGTGTCTGGGATTTTGACATTTAAAAAATGCACGTGTCTAATGTTTAACCTTTGACTTAGCATTAAGAGCTTTACCTGCGTTTTAATTGCACAGTGAGTTGGAATTTAATGCAAAGGAATCCCCCTACCTCCCAGTTTCCCTCTGTTGTATAAAGGTGGCTCCAGCTAAAGTGCTTAGTTATTTCAGTGAGAAATGACATTTACAAGTATTAGTAATAAAATGTCATTTTGTCTGCTTACCAGCTTTTCAAATGAACAAATGTTTGGCTAAGCACTTATTATTGATCCAGTAATTATAAAAGCTACTGTTTATCGGGTGTCTAGGATGTGTCAGGTACATATATGTATCTTATCTCCAATCCTCACAATAGGTTTGCACGCTGAGTTTTGTTATCCCAAGGTTACTTGTGAGTAACTCAAAGTCAGATATCATTTTCTCAAACTTGGTCTGAGACAAAAGTGGCACTTTCACTGCCTCTACGATGCTTCTCTGTACTGTGCCTGGTAATATTCAGGATTTTATGGAATAGGCCCAGTTCTTGCCCTTAAAGATATTTTATAAACTTATGAACATAAAAATATGTTTTATATCAGTGTCTATATCTAAATGTTATATTTCATATACAGTACTTGTGAAGAAACAATATATATGTTAATAAATATATTGTCATTGCTGTCTTTATTATACCTTAGTGGCCAGGAAGAGATTTTATTACTTTCCATTGTTCTAATTAATGGAGGAGAATGGACATGTGAATAAAACAAAATTGGGTATTAGAGGTAATAGGAAAGTAAATGGAATATTATTTTCATTTGACTATGGTTTTATTTTCAAAACAACAAAATCTTAATTGAGAACCAAAACACTTCTCTGTAATCCAGTCTCTCTGTTGATAATGGATCCTTCTCAAACATATAAATTTTTCTCTCAAATGTCTTTCTTGTAGTAATGAAGGAATCAGTACAAATTCCATACCAGTCTGGCTTCACCTCATTCCAATAATGAAATTGCTTGAAAGTTCCCCAAAGCTCCAAAGATACCATCTCTGCCTTTACTTTAAAAAATTTTTTAGATCGTGAAATATAACATATACACAAAACGAAGAAGGAAAAAAAGCAATACTTTTCATAGCACACTTCAACAAACAGTTACAGGACAGATCCAAGAGTTTGTCATGGGCTACCATTCCACCATCTCAGATTTTCCTTCTAGCTGCTCGAAAACACTAGAGGTTAGAAGGAATATTAATATAGTGATTTAGTAGCCACACTTGTTTGTCAAATCCCATTTTCTCTATTATACCACCTCCTTCTCCTTTAATCCTTCACCCAATCTACAGGGATCTTTCGGCAATGCCCGTTCTGATTTTTTCACATTGAGAAGGGGTGTCCACACTGAAGGATAGGGGAATAATTAATTGATAATCTTGGAGAGGCTGGTCCAAGTTTCAGGACTTATCTGACCTATGAATCCTCTGGGAATTATATGTTCCAGGAAGGCAAACCTAGTGCATGAAACCTTTATAGACTCTCAATTCGAGTCTTAAGTGTTCTTAAGAGTCAACAGGAGTGATGTTGATTGGGTTTAGCAAACCATGGCAATTAGCACTATTTAACTGAAGCTTGCATGAGAGTAGCCCTCAGAATAGCCTCTTGACTCCATTTCATCTCTCTTAGCCACTGATACCTTATTTTATTATACTTCTTTCCCCCTTCTGCTTAGAAAGGCATTGTCAATCTGTCAGTGCAAGGGCCAGACTCATCACCAGGAGTCATGTGCCACACTGTCAGGGAGATTTTCACCCCTGAATGGCTTGTACCACCTAGGGGGGAGGGCAATGATTTTCCTTGAAGAGTTGGGGGCGGGGGGAGAGAGAGAGAGGCTTCCTGGCTAGGCTTAGCTTCTTCCCTACAGAAATAAGTTTCATAAGGGAAAGCCTCAAAATCCAGGGCTTGGCCTATTTTCTTGGGAGTCCCAATGGTTGAGAGTTACCCAGGTGTTTTAGTTTGCTAAAGCTGCCAGAATGCAACACATCAGAGATGGATCGGCTTTTAATAAGGGGATTTATTTAGTTAACAATTCATAGTTCTTCAAAGGAAAGATCTAGCTTTCACCTGAGATTCTCTGTTACATGGGAAGGCACATGGTGCTGCCTGCTGGCCTTCCTTCCTGGATTTTGGGTTCCAACAGCCTTCCCTAGGGTGATTCCTTTCTGCATCTCCAAATGTCTGGGCTGCTACAGGTGCTGAGATGAGGTATGCTGAGCTGCTGAGTTCTCTTCTGACGTCTCTCTTTTAAGCCTCCAGCTAATTAAATTAAACCTCACTCCTTGTGGAAGGCCAACCGCAAGTGTAATCAGCATTGATGAATTACACAGACTGATGATTTAAGTCCTCAGAAAAAGAACAATGGGGCATCATCACTTTACCAAGTTGACACCTGAACCTAACTACCACACCAGGGTTTCCCAGATGGGAAAGTTTAATAGTCCCATATTTATATACACATAGTTTTCCCTTTCAGACACTCAAGGGACTCTACCAATACTTGTTAATTGTTAGTCCACTATCTACCTTCATTTTAATTGACCTCTCAGCAACTTTTAGCACAAGAGATCATACCTTGTGATCAAAACATTTTCTTCTTTTGATTCTATGACATTACACAGACTAGTTTTTTAGTATTCTTTATGGACTTCTATTTTCCCTAGAGCTCTAACAGGCTTTTATTTGGGCCTTTTTCATATTATATATATATATATGCAGTTTCCTTTAAATTCAGAGCATATTGAACTTCTTTAAAGGAAATAATAAATTAAACAACAAACATAGGCTCAACTGTGAATTCTATGGTCCTGCTATGAAAGGGAAAGTGTATTTACCACTTTGGGCAACTCATCTGAATACAATATTTTGGGTTTCTTTTTCGTTTGATTGTTTAGGTGTTTTTTGCATCTCCAAAAGCCTTTATTCAATAAGTGTGCTTTTAAGAAATTATTTTAATCTTTTGTTCTGATGGGCAGAACATTTAATAGGAGGTAGGGAAGTTAGTGTAGCATTATATGTAAATGTCATTTTTATCCTGGAAAATAACCCATACAAAAAAAGCAATAAATTTCAAAGCACATTGCAATGATTAGTTGTAAAACAGATTTCAGAATTCGGTATGGGCTTCAATTCCACAATTTTAGGTATTTACTTCTAGTTGCTCCAAGACCCTGGAGACTAAAAGAAAAATCAATTTAATGATTCAGCACTCATACTTATTTGTTAAATCCTATCTTCTCTGTTATAACTCCTTCTTCTACTTTGATCTTTTTCCCAATCATTAGGGGTATTTGGGCTATGCCTATTCTATTTCATGTTGGAAAGGGCTGCTGATTATATGGGATAGTGGGATTGAACTAGTTGATGCTTGTTAATTCTTTTAAAAATGTGTTCCTACTTGAGGAATACATCCAAAACAATGACTGATTTCAGGAATAGTGATTGAAAGCCAGACTCAGATTTTGTCACTGGAGAAAACTAGATTCAAGGGTGAGCTTGGCCACTTGTAAACTTTAACCCTAGGGAAAGAGTTTTTATCTAGGTAAGAACTTTTATCTTTCCACATCCCAGGTTCCTTATAAGTAAAGGGGTAGATAATTCAAGTCATCAGTTGTTCATAGCACAGTTGTGTGGTAAAGGGTAGCACGGTCTCTATCACATCATCAGTGCTCAGAATATCTTTTTTATGAATAAAGGTCCTTATCATAAAGGATTTAATAATCAAAGACAAATGCATAGAAGAAATAAACTTTCTTGGTCTAGCTCCTCACCAACATATAGTTTAATATAGATGCTGCTCCTTCATGAGCTCCATGATTTCTACAACTACCATGATTTTCAACATAAAACTGACTTCTAGAATTTGAGTGTGAGGAAAAACTTATCTGGAATGCTATCTTGAGCATTATTTTCTGATTCGACTCCTGCTCACTCTATTGGTCAACCATTTTCATAAAGAAGAACACACTTAGCCTGGCTTTACTTTCACTTTTATTGTTTCAAAATGGCACTTAGGGTATCTGAAGACCCAATGCTATTAGGTTGACCCATATTCAATTTGCTTGACCTATAATTATGGCTTCAATTTAATACCACTATGAACAATAGTGTTGTACCTCATTTAACAGAATAAATGCATTCTGCTAGAAAATTTGACTGGAAATACATTTTAATTGAATCAGATGATATTTTGGAAGGTAGCCTTATAACTAAATTGTATTACTGTCAGGGATGAATCTGGCCCTGGCATGGTGGGATCAACAATTCCATCCTGACCAAAAGGGGGAAAAGAAGAGTAACTAATAAAGTATCAGTGGCAGAGAGAGTTTAAATACAGTTGAGAGGCTATTCTGGAGGTTGCTCTTACACAAGCTTCAGTTAGACATTGCTACCTATCATAACCTGCCACCCCAACCAGGACCATTCCAGCCAATCCTAAAGAACATCTAGGACATTATACAAGATTCTACAAGGGCTCCATGCACTAGAGTAACTTTCTAGAAACATACAGCCTCCAGATGGGTCCCTTGTCCGGCTACGTCCTGAGACTTAGAGGGCCCAAGCCTCTCCAGAACATCAGATAGCTTCATGTCCCTACCTCATATTAGTGACAGACCCGTCCAAAATGAAAAATTTAGAAAAAAAATACAAACGTAAAAAAAAGGAAAAGTAAATCATATAATTTCATATTTCTATTTGTCATGGGTTAATATACTTAACATTTTATTGTTTCCTTGCTTTTCCTAATATTTGTATTTTTATATGGTTGTGATTATATTCTGTTTTTCATTTACCATAGAAATTGATCTTTCTAATCATCACATTTAATGGTTACATAAATCCCATCGTATGACTTAATCACAATCAATGTAACTATGTTGCTATTATATGCACACGTGTGTATATAAAACACTTTGCTGACTTAATATGCCTTCTACATAAAGGATTCCAAAATGCGTTTAACAAATAGCAAGTAAAGATCTCTACTAGTAACCCCAGTATTAGTAATTCTAAATATTAAATAGAAATAAATACATATGCATTTAAAACAAACAGCAGGAGGTACACAGGTATTTCAGTGGTAGAATGCTTGCCTGCCATGCAGGAGACTGGGGTTCGATTCCTTGGACTATACACCCAAAAGTAAAATTAAAAAAAGTAAAACTAACATGTGTTATTTCAATCTGTAGACTTATCAAGAGTGGAAGAACCTTCTAAAACAGTTTTACAATCACCATTCAGTATATTAGTCAAATTAAGAATTATACCTAAACTTTGCTGTAATCTATAGTTTCAATTTCTTTCAACTGTCCTTTTTAAAATAATTACTAATAAAAATCTCTAAAAATATGCTTTCACTTTTTCTTTTACCTTCTTTGTCTATATTCTGGAGGAGTTGTAAAAATAGGGAAAAGGGAAAGAGTAATGAATACAAATAAGAAAGGACAATCAGCCCCTGATTAACATTGTGTGTGAAAAATTAACAAAGGGCTTAACCTGGTAATGTGGATGGCGGAGAGAGCCTTGACTGAAAAAGTGGCATATAGAATACAAAGTTGGTAACAAACAGAAATGCTTTGTATTTTTTTACATACAGTAGTCGAGGAAGCAGAGTTTCCTGTGTTTGAAATTTGTCATGCAGTTAAATTAAAAGAGAAAAAAAAAGGAAGTAGTGCCTCTGCAGTTTTCCTCCCACTTTACCGCAACACTACACATCAGCAGAAGAAACCAATCAAATCGTAGATTTTAGAGGCAATGACCAAATCATTTAGAGATATTTTTGGACTGTAATTATTTCTTAGAAAGTATAATTTAGCACTACAATTTTACTTTTCATTTCAATTTTCTCCCTAGACTTTTATTTCCTACACATTTCCCCTGGGAGATCTAAAATGTTCTATGTATTTTTCCTCAGCTTTTTTAGGGATTTGTCATTGGGCAATTTAGTGACAGTTTCCTTTCAATAATAGAGAAGCAGTAAGAACACAAGAGGACATTTTACATTTTAGTACCTCTAGAAGACAAATTTCTCCTAAACTATTAACATTACCTTAAAATGTTCCTGTCCCCTAAGGGTTTTACATTTTTCTCTTGGCTCTATTGGTATTACAAACCTAACACTGGTGTAAATTTACATCAGATTATCCAAACGTAAGAGAAATTGCTCTGAGTATTAAAAAAAGGGAGGATCCTTCAAAATAAGGCATGTGAGAATTCCGAAAGCCCTGATGGAAAATACTCTGCCATTCTTGTAAATGTAAATTTGTACTGGTGGGAGCATAACAACTGACCACAGCTACCAATGAGGCTGAAGGAAAAAAATGAAAAAGAAAATCACAGGTTCTGTATATCACAGTACTGGGCTTTAAAAAACTCACTCATTTCCTACAAGTTCTCTTTGTCACCATAAATAGGTGGTAAGTGAGAAAAAAATTCTGTAAAATTAAGATTGAAAAAGGCCACCTCTTCAGTTTCATGCAATCAGAATGGTTCAGCTCCCATCACTGAGATGATAAACCTTAGACATAATGGGGAGACACAGGTGTCTCTTCTTTTAACATATACTCATTACATGAAATCCGCCGCGACATGATGTATGCATGCAATCAAACGCTCTCTCTAAAAAGTGGCAAGATGTTGAAAAGAGGCTGGAGATCATATATAAAAATGAAAATGCAGCATTTTCTAGTATTTTAAATGTTTAAATGTAGAAGAGTAGAACTCATGAGACAGTGATTGCCTCCCTAGGTCCGTGTATATTGTGACTCCAAGAATGAGCCTCTAACTTGGCACATCTTCCATCATGGAGCAAGACAGGTCTCTGAACGGAACCAAACAGCCTGATAAGACCTAGTGGAGAAAGTTCAGGAATCTTTAAGTGATATGGTAGTTTGAGACAAAAATGAACAAATAAATTAACCAACCAACCAAAAGATTAAAAATAATAATAATAATAAAAAGGGAAACCAAAGATAAAGAGAAATAAGGGTGCCTTGAACCAGAAAGAAAATCTGATCAAAGAGCTTTTATAAAGGACCCTAGAAAAAGTACTAGATAAAAACCTAGTAAAGAGACAATGGAATTTCCAGTAACAGCTGCTACTATAACACTAGCAGAGGTCATAGAATTTTAGTGCTAATGGATGCCTTAAAATGCAATTAGTAAACCTCCCTCATTTACAGATGAGGACACTGATGCCTGGAGAGGTTGCTACTTGCCAAAAGTTACATAACCAGTCAGAGTCAAAGGCTGAGGAAGTGGCTGCTGAGATTGCAGTTTTGATAAGAAGTCCTAAAAGGGTCCACGTAGGCTGAAACTGTTAGTTTCCCTTTCTTCCAGATGAAGGCAATTAGCCTGGAGCTAGGGGATCAAAACAAGGTGCCCTGGTAATCCCCAGCTTCCTGTCCAGGAGAATGGCTTTTGGACCTAAATGGAGTGGCTGGGCTGAAAGCTGAAGCTTGTGGAGAACACACCTGTGATGTACTTCAGCTGTATATGGTTTGTGTCCTCAGACTTCTTCATGGTAAATGTGTCCCCACATACTGGACTCTAGAACGTGGTAAAGGAAGGCAGAACGACCAATGCTCTGTGAGCACTTTTCTGGATTTTAGCTTTTATGTTCTTTAGCTCATTGAACATCCACAGTTTCCCCGTAAAGGGGGTAATACTATTCCCATTTTATGGACTGTGTTAATAGTAGATATTAATTAGTGAGCACTTATCTTGGTCAGGTACTAGGATAGGAATTATGCATGCGCTATCTTGCTTAATTGTCACAATGACTTTTTGAAACAGAATAATGGTATTATTCCCATTTTACAGATTAGGAGAATGAGGCACTAGCTAGAAAATATTGGAATCAGGATTCCAGTTCAAGCAATCCGATGTCAAAAATCCATGCAATTGACCAATGGGGAAATTCAGGTTCAAAAAGGTGAAATCACTTTCTCAAGGTCACAGTGAGTTGGAATTTGAACTCATGGCAAAGCCTGTCATGCTTTAGAAAAGGGAAAAGGGTAGAATCTCAATTTTGATAGGAAACAGAAAGGCACCTACATACATAACACAGACCCTTCTGTCATTTTGCAATATGAGCTGCGAGTGGTCCTACTTTCCTTTAAATAGCCTGGACATATTCACCTGGAGGTGGCCTGGGGCATGAGAAGGCTGGGTGACTGTGTGTGTGTGTGGGGGGGATGTGTGGGGTGAGGAGGGGGACGAGGACCTGCTTCTATTAGTATACATTCCTGGACAAAAGCAGAATTATCTGTAGGAGCTACAAATAAGAAACATTGAAGAAATGCCTGGGGTCTGGGATGAGTGAGGGCAAATCCACAGAACTGAGAAGTATTGTTAGTTCAGTTACTTGGCTATGACATTGTTAAAAGCAGTTGCTTAGGCAGTGGAGGAATTGTGCTTTCAATGGAAATATATTTCTTATTTTAAATGGAAAGTTTTTGGCTTTTTTTTTTTAACTATTAAAATGGTACAGAGTTCCTGCTTCAGGCTGAGCCTCAAAAGGTGGCAACAATAATGAATAGTAAGTGCCATTACAGGATTTGGACCACAACTTTATAGTTTCAAAACATGATTTTTAACTCATCCACAGAGGATGAGGCACATGGAAACTAAGCAATACAAACCAAACTCATTCTATATAATTTATATACCAGAATATTAATTTACTTTTGAAAGATATAGGGAGAAATTGTATTCATATCCAAAATATCAATATCTAATACCAAAATTTATGGAAAAACCTAATCAGAAGTCAGAAAGGTACAGAATAAAATCAAAGAAAGTTGTATACTCTTAGAAAATATTTTATTGAAACTTGAGGAATGATCACTTTATCACTGCAAACTAACCCTCTCTAGTGGCCAAGTGTATGACTGGGCACTTCAATATCTCTCTCATTGAACATCAGTCTTAATTGCCCCCTTCCCCCACCCCCACCCCCTTTTTGGCTATAAAATATGTAAGAGATGACATTCATCTGGCCACACAGTTCAAACAGGCAATGCTTAACTCATGGGTGTGAGTTTTAATGCCATCCCTTTCTTTCCCATATCAGGGAGCATCTCTAAAGACAAATGAGTAAAAAAGTATGTTATTACTGGGATAACCTTAAATTTCCACACCCTTCAATTTACACTCACATAGTCATTGCAACAGTTCAGACTTTATAGCTATTCAATTGCTTCTGATAGTGTCTTACTTACATGGCAACAGCATGCTTTTTATAGTATGAGACAAATCTTTACTCCTTGAATCTTCTTTTTTTTTTTGGATTGGTGCATTTCAAAGTGGGCATTTAACCTAGCCCTGGGATTTCTCAGAGATGGAGGAGTGGCTATCAAGGAGCAGGTTTACCCCTCCTGCTCTTCAATCCAAGTAGTCCCCTTTTTATGCTTTATTATAATGAATGTACATGTAAGATTTCATTGCCTGGCTATTGTGAAAATACAATGAGTATAAGGCAAAATGACTTAAAATCACTTTACACTAGTCACCAAGCAACGTATTTGTAAACATTCTTTTCACATGACGATCTGCTTAGAAGACTGCTGGCATGTATTTTACATTCATTTTCATTAGCTTCCACTGTTCAACGAATATGTTTTTACAAAAATTGTGGGATGTGAGCTATGTATATAGATTGCAGCCACAAATCCTTCCCGTCTCAATGCATTAAAGGTAGAAAGCAGTGGAAAAATAAGATTTTGAATAACTTCATTTTGTAGCTAGTTTTCTGAAAAGCATATATCTTTAAAAGTGATATGTATATGGCATAGCTCCATAAATGGGGTAAAACAAGTCTCTTAGGCTAGCATTTTAATAATTTTTCCTAATAATGAAGAAAAATATACCAAACAAAAAAAAAAGAAGATACTTGTGATGCAAACAGATATGCATTGTTAACATTTTCCACAGCATTTCCCTTTAATATTTAACAGAACTGAAACCATATGCATATATTGTTTTACATTCTTTTTCAATTTATATTGATTTTTATTCATGGATTTCTGGTTTATTTCCATTTGATTTTATTGACATCACAAAAACTTACCATGAACCTTATTTATTAATTCAAAAATATTTGACTGCCTTCTCTGGGTAGTCACATACTTCATTACCAGCTTCCTGTCTCCCTCTCTCCCTTAGTTCCCACCCACCCTGGATAGATAGATATATTCTATCTCTATGTATCTATCTATCTATCTATCTATCTATCTATCTATCTATCTATCTATCTATCTGTCTGTCTGTCTGTCTGTCTGTCTGTCTGTCTATCTATCTATCTATATCTATCTATCTATCTATGTTCAGTCATCTACTATGCCAGAACTGTTTCTAGATATGTAAAAAACAAAGAAAAATAATTCAGAGAATTAGATCCTCTCTTATCAAAGCCATGCTTGCAATTCTATTGTCTTGCTTTAGATTAAATTTTCCTATCTGGGGTGACAGAAACTGAATTTTCACTTTTCTTCTACATGCATTTTTGCTGTATCAATATTGCCTTCCAAAGTACATGGATGCCTTGGGATGACTGAAGAGAAGATTATGTGTATGGAAATGCAAAGAAGAAAAGTGCATTCATATTTTAAAAATAATATCCTAGGTACACCTTTTCTGATAACATATTAATGCATGCATACACGCAAACTATATACATATATGAGGGAGAGAGTGAGAGGATGAAGGGAACAGCTTAAAACTTTTCCTTCCACTATTCATGGGCAGAGAGAAAATCACATGACTCTTGTCAGTACTTGGGCAATTTGCATTTACAGAAAACTTACTCCATTCCATCCCTGAATTACTAGCATAAGTATAAGGTGATCCAATTAACAAGTAGTTTTAATTAATGTGTGTTAAGAAGGACTGCAATACCTGAATGACAGAGCTATGGGGGTATTGGTATTAAGATTATATATATATATAAATTATATATATATGTATATATATATAATTTAGTTATGTAAAACAACACCACACTAAAATCTTGACTTTAGTCAAGATCAGTCTTTAGTCAAGATTTGCTTTCAAATCTTGCTGCTTTGCTTTCAAATGAGATCATCAATTTTATCTGTGGCACTTTTTCATTTAACCATATATATGTTAAAGGAAATATTTATATTCCCAGAGTACGCCATGGAGAACAAATCCTCTCGTCAGACTATAAACACCAAGGTAAATATATCATTACAAATTATCCTGTCTTATGGAAAAAAACCCACAGGGAACACGTAAATTAGATTGGGGGTTCAGGAAGGTTCTTTAGGAAAAGCATACCTTGAATAGAACTGGAGGATGGGGAGCATTAGTCCTGGGAAGATGGGGGAAGACTATTTCTGAAGGAGGGGATAACACCATATGACGTCCTGAGATGGGAAAAAAGGTCAGTGGTGTACTGAGTGATGAGGTCAGGAGATGGGCAGGGGCTAAATGATGCTGGACTTCATAAGTCAAGGAATGGCGTTTGGATTTTATCCTAAATGCAGTAGAAAAAGCGTTGAAGGGTTGTAAGTTGGAAAGTAACATCAGCACTCTTGTCCATATATTTTGGCCTGTGTTTCAGAATGTATCTTTAGGATAGATATTTAAATAAGGACTTCCTGAGCCAAAGATATGAATATTTTTAAGGCTCTTGGTATTTCAAGATAGTTCTTACCCATTCAATTTTATACCAATTGTTTATGAGAGAGTGCCCATTTCACCAACCCTCAATAGCGTTAGCACTGACAAAAATTCTGCCATTTGAAGAAAAGTGTGTCACATTGTTTTAATTTATCATTTTATTACAGGTAAATTTGAATATTTTTCATTATTTATTTATATTTTATAGTTCTTTTATATTATTATCCATGATCCATGTTTGTTTGGTTTGGTTTTCTTTTTAGATGATGGAGCTCATCTTATGATGTCAATTAGCTTTATATATTTAAAGAATATTACCCTGAGTCTTACGTTTTGCAGATATCTCCTCCTAGTTTACCTTTTAATTTGTATGATTTTTCCCAATCTTACAAGGATAATTTGTTATTGAAAAAACATTCTTAGATTTGAAAATTTAATATTACTTTAAATTAGAAAAAAAAATGCCAAGCATTCCTGGGCCCCCATTAATGTAAAACAAGTCCCACTGAAATGGACCTGTATAGGTCACTAGTTTACATTAGTTATCATAACACAGTGTAACATTTTATGTTCACTAATTCTTGATGTTTTTTTCATAGTTATTTTACACCATATATTTCTGACTATGTTCTCAAACAAAATATGCGTATAATACTGAAAATGTTTTTGAAAAATGGCTAGATTTTACAATTATATTCCTTAAGTCACTAGGAATTTTTTTTAAGCGTATAGTGTAAGGTAAGTATATAATTTGATTTATTTTTCAAGGGCAAAAATTTCCACCTACGTCTAATAATCCATTTGTATTATATGCCACAAAGCAGAATCTAGAAAAAAAGTGATACCTGATCAAACCAGTATTAGTTGAGTATAGACTGTTGTAGCTGAGAAGAAGGAATCAAGAGGACCAGGTGTGGGATTCTTCCTTTAGGTGGTGCTAAGTCTCTAAAACATGTCTGAGTTGAGACAAACTATTTCTTGTCCCTACTCTTTTTTTCTTTCTTTACCCTCTCCCTCTCTTCACCATTTAGTAGATAATGTTATAACTTAGATTGCATGGAAATAACTATTCTGGTCTTCTGGACCTCCTCCTGAATCCCCACCTCTGAATCACTGCCCCCCACCCCCATCCCACAATATACACATATTCACTCAGCTGAGGGACAAATGAGGTAAATAAATTTATTCTGAAGAGAAAATAGAGTCAAGAGTTAAATTCTAGGCAAAAACAACAGGAAATTCAGGGATAAGTTATCTAAAATATATTCGATAGATGAGAGATGTCTGGTTATAAAAATGGTAATAATGTCTACAAAATATGATTGGGTAGAAATGTGGTGTCATGCAGCATCTTTTTTCCTAAAAGGTAAGCTTCCACTTATACATGTATAACATTATCTCACTTGAGTGATACCTGTGAAATATATAGAACCATATAGTCCCTCTATTTTACAGCTTAAGTAACAGACTTTTTTTTTTTTAAGGTGATTTACTTAAAGCTATTCACTGTTGGAATTCCTGGTGTAGCATTCAAACCAAGTATGGCTTTTTTTTTTTTTCTGATATAATCTAACCCCTCTGCTGAATTCTAATGGAATATATTTATCCTTAAAGGAAAATGAATCTATTTTGTGATGTACCTTAAGAAAACCAAAAACTCTCTGGGATGTATCAGAGATGTGAACAGTTAAAGTTTATGCTTCTTCAACATTCAGAATATAAAGTCATCAATGGTGTAAACCATAGACCACCTAGTCAAGGACAACCTATCTGTAATTTCTAACTCAGTCTTAGAGACCAGTTATGAAAGCAGATGGATCAACTGGATTCGAATCCCCAAATTTCTGGGATAGTCTCATCCCAAGGATTTCCAGGTACATGTATCCAATGAGAATCACAGTAAGAAATTTGGACTGATAGGTCTTCCTTCCAAATTCCAAGTGGAGAAAGGCCATTAGGAAAATATATGAAATCTATAAAAGTATACTTATCACCCAGACTTTTTTAAACCATGTATTGGGACCTTCTCTGGTTAGATCTAGAATCCCAAAGTGTAAAAATAGCCTTACTTCTCACACAAATTTGTTGTGTTCTTGCCAAATTGATAGCGGGCGGACCTTTTTATTTTGAAATCATGTTTGCGTGTCTATGGAATGAGAAATTCAGTACATCCCTGCAATCTTTTTGATGATAGGATAAAAAAGATAGTAAAACTATTTACCAATTTTATTTCAAAAACCAGTGTTTCCTAAAGGCTCTGTAATTCCATGTAATATAAACTACATAACAGGGACATCCCATATGAAAACAAATCTTGGCTGACAGATGCATACATCCCCTTACTGTCAATGCCTAACAATGATATGAGTGCTTAAATCTTTGTGTGTACTGCTTTTACTCAAGCGTGCCTGTATGTATCTTTGACGTAGGTATTGTTACAAAATGGCATTTGTGGATATATAAGAATATGCTGAAACAAATTTTGGACAGAGGCGCCAAAGAAAGGAAGGAAGGGAACGTAGGTGTGACTAAATATAAATAAATGTATTTATATTATTTGTACAATATGAATGTACACTAAAAAAAAAAAGCCTTTTAGCAGAAAGAAGCAAGTCCGGCCACTGCCGCTAGAGTTCTCCTTTTGCCCACGCTCCCTACTCCTCCTCGCTCCATCTGAAACCCTGTTTACCCCAGAAACCTGAACTGTGTGGACAGACAGAGGAAGGGAAGGAAAAAAAATCAGACACAATAAAACTCTGAGGGGGAGAGAAAAAGAGAGGCAGAGGGAGTGAGCGTGTGTGTGTGTGTGTGTGTGTGTGTGTGTGTGTGTGTGTGTGTGTGTGGTGGGGGGGGTGGCGAGAAGAGAAAGAGAAGGGGGAAAAGAGGAGGGGATTAAAAAAAAAAAAAGCCCACACACTCAACAACCAACATGTGAAGCGGGAGGCAGCGGCCTCGGGAAGGGACTGCAAACTTTCCCCAGGCAGGCTGCCGGCGCCCTCCAACTTCTTCCACTAAGCGCGCGCGGCCCCTCTCCCTCGCTCCCGCGCCGCGCCGCCTGCTCGCGGTTCCAGACCGGCCCGCCGCGCCGCCGCCGCCGCAGCATCGGCGAGGAGAGACGGTAAGTGGGGAAGGCGCGGGCGGGTGGACTGCGGGCCGAGGCCGGCGGGGCACGGCCGGTGCAGCGAGCCCTCGCCGTTCGTCACCCGTGCCGGCATCTTTCTTCCCCGGGGCCGCCGGCCACGCACCCCTTCTCACACACACACACGCACATGCACACGCACACCGGTCCCGGGCCGCCCTTGAACATCTCTATCTTTCCTCGCCTGGTGTCTCCCGTGTGTGTTTTATATGATGGAGGATTATAAACATGGCGCCTCTCAAAACTACCAAATCCTTTTCCAGCAGTCCCATGGCCCGCGGAGCCCGGGCGCGCCGGGGAGGCAGGGCAGCAGAGGGCGGCGGGAGCGGCGGCCCGGGCCGCGCCGGCACCCACCCGCGCCCGCGCCTCGCACCCCGCGCCGCCCCCCGGCTCCCCGCGCGGCCTCCCCCAGCGCGGCCCGGCTGGCTCCAGGCCCCGGGGAGAGGTGGTTGGTGGTTGGGGAAGGAGGGCGGGCGCGGAGAGTCGGTGCCGAGGGGGACGGGGAAGAAGGGGTGGGGGAGGGCGCGGGCGAGGCGGCGGCGGCGGCGGCGGCGGCGGCGGCGGCGAGGAGCCAGAGCATAATGGTGGGGGAAAAGAAATCGGCTTCCGTGGGAGGGGAAGCCCCGGGGCGGCCAGTTGCGCCGGGGGCGAGGGTGTCGGGGCTGCAGCTCGGGGTACGAGGTGGGTGCGGGTAGGGGCTGCTAATGAGTATTAATGGCTATTACGATGACCCCGTATTGTTGTGCCTCTGACCCCCACCCCCACCCCGGGTTGCAGTCTTTTCGGGGTGGCGGTTAGGTGGTGTTGGCTTCGCCACTCGCCTTCTCCCCCGAACGTATATCAAAGTTGCCCGGGGACCTTTGTGTGCTTGGGGTTGGGGGACCCTGCCGGGGACTGGGGTCACCCGGTGCAGGGACCCTCGAGGTGGTCGTCGCCGGCGGGGTTTTGTGAGGGATTGTTGTGGGCGGTGGTGTGTCACTGTCCCGCGACCCCTCTTGCCTTCAAAGGCGCTTGGGAAGAGGCTCCTCGGGAAAACCGCGTAGGGGCCTTGTCGGTGTCGGGGAAGCCGGGGAGTCGCGTGAGGCGGCAGAGCGGCCCCTCGCGCCGCGCCGCCCGCAGCTCTCCCCGCCCGCGGCCCAGGCCTCTCGGGCACACGCCTGCCGGTCCGGGTCCGAAGGGAACGCGGATTTATGTGTGCGGTGAGGGCGGGGAGGTGGGGAAAAGGGGAGGGAAATGAGGGGGTGGTGTAAACGTTTGTCGTCGCGGTTTGTTGTTTGGAGAGTAATGGCAGCGCCGGGCAGGGTTTGTGTACTCCCCCCACCCCCCGAACTGAGACTGGGATTCGGTCTGGTTCTCCCGGGAGCTGGGGGCAAGAATCCCTGGAAAGACCAGGAACAAATAAACGCGAGGTCCTTCCGCAACAGGTTCCTCTCCCCCTCTTTGGTAGCAATTCCTTCATTTGCACACCATCTCCCCAACTTCTCTCCTTCCCCAGTGAATTGTGTTTCTGCGCCTCTCAGTCTAGCCTCAAGGATTTTCCTGAGGAATCTACCACTTTTCTTTCTATTGAGAGCATTGGACAAAAGCTGCTGCTTTTGGAGGAAGCTCATAACAGTCGTGCCTTGTGGTTGTCTAAGTTTCTTTGGGATGAAGTGGGAACTCCTTTAGGAAGGTGTCATCCCGCTTCCCTTGCACCTTCTGGTAGGGATGGGGGCGCGGAGGACCTCGGAGATGTAGTGAGGCAGACCATGAGTCGCGTGGAACATAAAACTTTTATTTACGTTGTTTCCCTTCGAGCTTTTCTCCCTTCTTCTGTGGAGGCACGCTAATTGTATATAATACGCGATTTTATTCATGTGTATTTATGAAGTATGAAACGGCTTTGTGTATTTAAATAAGCAAGCGCTAAATGAATTGGGAAGGTAGTACAAATTGCAAAACATTCCCACAAGGAAAGTCCGTTTTGATAAATGTCTGATGGTGATTTTAGTAAACCACTGCATTCTGTGAGGGAAACTGCTGAAGCAAGTGGCTAGTGGAGTGGAAAAAGCAGTCTCTCTTGAGTTTTTAAAGTCTCCGGGGACTTAACGTGAGGGACTTCGCACTACCTCACTCTTGTCATGCCGAATCCTATAATAAGCCTTGAAGGAAGAATAACTATTAGCTTCGGTTTTATATGGAAGGCAAGAATAATTTTAATAAATTATTAAAAATAATTTTTCTGTTTTTTGAAAGGCTGAAAATAAGCTTTTACTTACATTCTTTTAAACTGAAAAAATGTGGTAGTTTTAGCTTAGTAATTATAGTATGCATAACTTTTTCAGGCCTTTGGATCATTAATTACAATTAATAGTTGGAGGTCACTTACCAGGGAGATAGTCTTAGTTGTACTATAAAGTTTAAATACTTTCTGGTAGGTAGACAAGGTCATTAGTTTTTTCTTTCTAATTTGTACAAGTAGGATATAACATATTTCTGACAGGCATATCAATACCTTTTTTTTTTTTCTAACTGGTGCTGGTTACATTGCAGTCGTTATTTTGGTCAACTCTACTTTAGACCTTGGCCAGGTTAAAGAATCAAAGATGTGAAGATAGGGTTGTGTTACTATGTAGTTATGACAGAACCAATAAAATATTTTTCTTATATAATTCTACCTGTGATGAACAGATAATTTCTGTATTTTAGTTGGTACTTTTTCACGGATATTGTTTATATGAAAATTCAAATATCAGTACCCATGACATCTGTTGTTATTTGCATTATATAATCCCCGTTTTACATTCTGTAATCGAGCAATTTATTTTTGCAGTTACCTGTTGCAAGGTGCTAAAATAACATACATGTAAGTGTTCCCAGCTTGACAGAGAAAAATCAGTTAAAATGCTAAAATTTAGTTCTTAAATATTCCTAGGATTTCATTATGTTGGCACTTGGAGTGCATGTAATTTTAATGATTTGACATATATTTATTTGAACTCTCACCCCTTTGTAACCCTCTCCGCCTTTTAACTTTTAAGGTTATTCAGATAGTGTATAATAATAGAGGCTTTCATAACCTTTCGCTTACCTTAATTGAGCATGTTTAGGATATCAGAACACTAATTGAATCTAAGAATTTTAATATTTGTAATAGAAGTATCAAATAAGTTGCTTACTTAAAGCTGTAACCCGCTGGGATCAGGGTTGTTTTTGTTTTACCTCCTTCAGTTGAATTCTACATGGAGAGCATCATTACATTTAAGCAAAGAGGTTGTATCTGGGAAAAGAAAGGAGAAAATGTACAAACTTGATCTTAGGATGGTTAAAAAGTTTCCACTGTTTGAAAACCTTAACTTGGATTTAACATTGAGAATTTTAGAGTGATAGGATTTTTTTTTTTTTTTTTTTTTTTTTGTCTTTAGATTAGAGGGAGAGAACTAATAACATGATTCTGAGCACACTTTGAAGTTTAGGTTTGAATCCCACCTCTGTCTTTTATAGCAAAGTGACCTTGGGCATTTACTTAACCTTAACATCCCTTGTTTCAGTTTTACTCATTTGAAAAAAAGATGACGATGATAATAGTACCAAATTTACAGGGTTGTTGTGAGGATTAGTTAACTCTTTAAGCACTTAAAGGAGTGCCTGGCACATAGCACTAAGTATTTATTAGATGCTTTCAGTCCTACCTTTTATTATTACTTATGTAGGATAGGTTTACACAATTTGAACCCCTATTACAATGCATTATTTTCTAGTCGGCAGGAAATACACATCCTCAATTTATATTCTCAATAAAGGTATTTCCATATACTGTGTTCTGATCTAGGCTGTATTGGGTTCCCAATGAAATTCTAATCTTAAATAATCTAAGTGGGAAGGATGGCATTTTCTTTCCTTTTATATTGAGAGTTTTATTTATTTCTTCACTGTGTTTTCTTTATTCTCTTACAAGAGGGAATGTGTTTTGTACATCCATCAATATTTTTAAAAAGTTACCAGCATAAAAGTTACTTCTGAAAATGGTAGTCTGGCATGCTGATAGTAAGTACAGTATATACCGTAACTTTTGAAACCTTGCAATGCCCTAGCATGGATTTAAATGGAATTTCACAGATATTCCAAAACTTCATTTATCATTGATTTTAACATTTGTTTCCCATTGTGGAACTTGCAATTTTATTTTTGTTTTGTTTCTGCTTTGTGTCACTCATTGTACCCCTTGTTTTTTTTCAGAAAGTCTTATTAAGAAAAACTGACTTCCATATACATAGTAGGTGTTAATAGTGGTTTATAAGTCAAATTTTCAACTCAGGATAATAATTAAACCAAGGGTGGAAAATTATTTTGTGGAATAATGAAAAGGGTGGAGATCTGAAATTGCAGCATGGCATGCTCATGTAATATATGCCTTGTCTTATTAATTTGTATTTGACTGTCATAGCTTATCTCTGAATCTCTATTTTTTCCACTTTAGTTATTTCAGGATATTGGAAAAAAAGTGTTTTTTTATAAGTCTCAGATTTCATTTACTTGAAGTGATTTTAATTTTTTATCATTACTTTTTAACAGTCTGAATAATATAGTAACTGAAATACACAGTGTGAGAGCTCTTATTTTAACCATTTGGTTTTAAATTAATATTTTTCTCTGTTTTCCACATCTGTCCACTGTTTGTTTGCTTTAGGTTGTATATTTTATATTTGCCTAAAACAGACTTTCTGAAGAAAGAAACACTGATTGTCACCTTTTCAGGTTGATTGTTATTGGAACTAATCCTTCACCAAAGTTTTGACGAACAGTAAAAAATAACTGATTTGAGTTTTAATTTCTACCCTTATTTCTTGCCTAATAACTTCAAGTTATTTATAGTGGCATTGTCAACTTTTTCAAAACAAATTTAAATCTGCTTTGGCATAGTGATTCTGTGAAAATCATTAATGACCTGGAGGTTTGTCTTCCTTTAGTCTTAATTTTTGAAATGTGTTGATCTCCACATTTTATAACATAAAGGAGTACCATGATAACATCTATCATGTACTGTGTATTTACCATGTCTTAGCCACTGTGTCAAGTTATTTACATATACTATCCTTCTTTAAAAAAAAAAAGACCAGCAAATAACCTATACGTTATTAACTCAAAATCATAGTAGCTGTCTTCTGCTTTGTTTTGGAAGACCCACTTCCTTGTAGCACCCCTCCATCCCAGCATGCACCCCCCTAAATACCCACCCCACACACAAACTAAATAAAGGCGGATGAATTAGGCGTTTTGAGAGAGAATGTGATCCACATTCCATAAAAGTTTGAGAATTCCTGGAATAAAAGGTAAAATGGTAGAAATGAAGATACTGGGAGAGAAATTAGAATCCGAATCTAAATGTCTAGTAGAACAGTTTTTGAATAATCAAGACTTTTCTGTAAGTTTTTAAACCTGCAGAAATGAATTACTACTTAAAGGAAAGATCTTTTGTGTGTGTGTGTGTGTGTGTGTGTATGAGAATGTCTGCTATTCCTGATTTTCTCTACATAGAATTCTTAGAGGGTTATTTAGTTTGTTTTGTGAAAGTGCTATCCAAGATTTGATATTAAAATTACTTGGACATGCAAAGACATTTTTTGTAAATTAAAAACCATGTATTTGGAATTATTTATTAGGATTTGTTAAGTCTTTTAATGTATTTTAGTAGGAAAATTTAGCAAATTGTTAATTCAGCAAATTATTTAGATCTTGTAAATATTTAGGTGTTTTATCTTTTACTGTATATTTTTGCATGTTTTTTATTCAAGAGGAGTTTTCTGATTTTAAGTCAGGTTTTTTTTAAAGGGAAGTTTAGCACCTTACATTTTTACAAGTTAAAGTAATTTGACAAAAATAATGCAGGATATGATCTTTTTAAATGTCTTTGATCAGACAGTTGTAGAAATACACTTATGTGCAAATGCTTTCATAATTTAGTCATACTATTAAGTTGTAAAGTTTAGTTGTATTGCATGTGTCAAATTTTACATAAAGTTGGGAACATCAGCAAATGTTCCCAACATAACAGAGTACCACATAAATGGTTAAAAATTTGCCTAACTTTTAAGTGAATTTAAAGAAATAGAAATGACAAAGATAATGGGAATATTGTTATATTGAAGTTTTTAAGAGAATTGTATAGACTCTTATGTCTATTTTTTCTTGAGCAATAGGACTATAATTAGCAATTGTATTATGTGCTTTTATGTATCAACTGGAGAAATTTGTGTTGCTGAAACCTTATATGAAGTGTTTTTACTTTTTTAAAACTGAATACTACTTAAGTATACCAGATAAACTAGTTTTATTTTAAAGAAATGCTTTTATGGTGGTGCAAGTAATTCCATAATTAGATCACACTAAAATACTATATTGTATTTTCTTTAAATAAGGTAGAATAAGTCCAATTTGAATTTCTACAGTTCATTCATTCATACATTCAGTTATATTTATTGGGGCTTTCCTATATGCCAGGCACTTGCTAGGTAGTAAGGTGAGCAAAATAAGAGGGTCCCTGCTCTTGTAGAGTTTACAGTTTAGGGTAACAAAATTAGCCAAGCAAGCACAATAAAGTGTAATAGAGAAATAATGGGGTTTATGAAACAGTGCATTTGAGTTAAGGTACATCGTATTTGAGTTAAGATTATTTTTGAGTGCTGATGATTTGATGATTTTTTAGTATTCTAATTTGTAACTTTGAAATTTTACTGTGATAACCAATAAGGTTTTTTTTAAAACAACTTTATGATTAGTAACTTCACAGTGCTGGTAAAAAAAAAAAAGAGCTGTAATAACTATAAAAGATATATACTTTCTAGCAATTATTTGAACATTTATGTGAAAGGTAGATCTTATTTAAGCTTTTCAGTGTTTTGTTTTTTCCTACTTTGGTGTGCTTGTGTGCTGAGTAAATTTAAAATATAATTTAAAAAAACAGATCTTCTTTCATAGTTTAAACATTTATCATGTGGGCATGTGGATAAATATAAATAGCCTGATATAAATACATTTAAACAATATTCTATAATTGATTTTATATGCACATTAGGTCACTTTAGAAATCCACTTACTCTGTGAGCAGATTTTAGGAACCTGGGTTCCATCAGAATCATATTGCTTGTGGCAGCTCCTACTATTCTAGGCAATCATTTCATTTAGTCTTCACAACTGCATCATGAGAAAGTATTATAACCTTTTAAAAAAGGAAATAGGCTCAGAAGAGTTAAGTTACTAGTGCCCAAGGTTGCAGAGAATATTTAATTGAATTGGTATTTGAATTCAAGTTTATGACTACCAAGCCTGTACTCTATTATGCTACCATAAACCTAAAATTCCTTCAACTTCTTGGATCTTTATACTGATAAACCTTCATCTTCCAAATGTACTTTTTCTAAGTCTGCAAACTGCTGAATAATAAAATAATTAAAATTATGCTCATTCTACTTACAAAAGCAGGAGGTTGGAAAGAAAAGAATATTAGAAAACTGGTAATAACATTCCCTATGTTAAGTTCTGGCTAATTCCAGTTTTACTGGTAATGGCAGCTAATAATCCAAGAACAAGCATAGATAATTGGCTCATTTTCTTGCCATCACTATTGGCAACTCACCTTATGAAGGTAGCTTGGCTTGAGTCGGGGAGGGGCCTATAATCTTTATTTTAAATATATATTTGAGAAAAATGTTTGAAAATATTTGGAATTAAATCTAACATTTTACTGTATTAGAATTCCTGATTGTCTTAAGGAATCTTTTAACATTTTCTCTATTGGATAAGTTCAATTTGGATTGAAATGGCTAATTTCTTAAAAGTTGCTATTAAGTGCTAAGGTTTCAAAATTCTATATGGTGTTTACAGATATCTAGAATAAAATGTCATTTCATGAGAAGCATATGGTGAAGAGAGAAGATCAACTGAGTAGCATTTACAGATTCAAATCAGCAGAGTAGTCATTGGTATTATTTGAATGACTGCTAAACATGTGGAAAGTATCCTGTTCTAGTTTGCTAGCTGCCGGAATGTGTCATACCAGAAACTGAGTGACTTTAAAAAGGGGAATTTATTAAGCTGCTAGTTTACAGTTACAGTTCTAAGGCTGTGAAAATGTCCAAATTAAAGCAATACTATAGAAATGTCCAATCTAAGGCATCCAGGAAAAAGATACCTTGGTTCAAGAGGGCCGATGATATTCAGGGTTTTTCTTTCAACTGTAGAGGCACATGGTGAGCTTGGCAACCTCTGCTAGCTTTCTCTCCAGTCTTCTTGTTTCATGAAGCTCCCCTGGGGGCGTTTTCCTTCATCTCCAAAGGTCTGGCTGCGTGGGCTCTTGTGGTTCTTGTGGCTCTGAAGCTTTTTCCAAAATGTTTAATCTTTTACCGATTCCAGTAAACTAATCAAACCCACCTGGAATGGGTGGAGTCACACCTCCCTCTAATCAAAGGTTAATACCTACAATTCAGTGCATCACATCTCCGGAGATAATCTAGTCAAATTTCCAATCTGCAGTGCTGAATAGGGATTAAAATAAATGGCAGCTTCCACAAGATGGATCAGGATTAAAACATGGTTTTTCTAGAGTACATAATCCTTTCAAATCAGCACATATTCCAACTTGAAAGTTATTAATGAAGTTTTTAGTTTTCTCTTTTTTGCACACTTTTGATTTACCTCCTTGTTGATTGCTTTTCTATCTCAAAACTGCACCTTAGAAATGCTGTTTAGGAGAACAGATCTTTTATTTTCAATTGGGTTTTGACATGGACCCTTCCCTGATTAATATAAAATATACCTACTTTAACTGTGCAGGTCTTGCAGTAGGAAAAATAAGATTAATTTATTTGGGGTTTTTATTGTTGGCATAAATAGTAGATTTTTTTAACAGTTTTACTCACCATTAAAGATGTCTTTTCTAATTATACTATATATGTGTAAGGTAATTTACTTTTCTACTGTACTTATACTTTAGTATTTTTCTTATATGTTTAAAAATACAAAATTTATCCAAATACAAAATTTATCCAAATACCTGAGATCGTTTATTTTAAAATATCTCTTATTCTACACTTTGTATATTCTACACATACAATCTTAAGAAACCTCTTGCTCCTGATCAGTTTTCATGTTGCATGTTTTCAAGTAAGATGTGACCATTTAATTTGATGTTAAATGTTATTTTCTTAGGATTATTAAAATAAAACTAGTTTTAGTTGCAGTTACTTTCAAGTAAATTAAAAGTTGAACAACCAGCTGTCTGGTTTAAAGATTGACTTTCTAGATTTATTTGCATTTTTTAACAAATGCTAATGAAGTGTACTATTGTTAAGTCTTAGCCAGTAGTATTTGGACCTTATTTGTTCTTTTTTTTTTTTTCTTATTCTTTTAAATAAATTTTTTTGAATTTTGGATGACAGTGCTATACAATTCACATTAGGAACCAAGTGATTTAATCTGTTTTCCATTATTGATTATCAATCATGACAGCATTTGAATTACCTAACCTTTTTTTTTTTTTTTTTTACAAAATCATTATTGAATCAGAATCTCTGGGGGTGAGCCTGTGCTCTATTTTGTGTGTGTGTGTGTGTGTGTGTGTGTGTGTGTGCTCTATTTTTCAAAAGCTTCACAGATTATATTTTTTAACTTTTCAAGTTTCAAATTAAAAAAAATTTAATGTGGAATACTATGCCTTCTTTTAAAGTAATTCTTTTTAACATGGTTAGCTCTGTATCATATAAGTCTTCTTTCAGAAACCTGATCCGTGATATTTCCTGAAGAAAGAGGACATACTTGGCTTAAATCATAACAAGCTGAAAAATAAATACATTCTAAAGGAAAAACTTAAGTTTTTTCAAGTTCTTTAAAAATTCTACTGTATTGCCATTCTTTTGTAGGTGAGGGAAGATGGATATCCAAAGGGCTCATTAGTTGATATTTCAGGCTCAGATATAGTTCATAATCACTACTTACTCCACATTACATTCTGCAGATAAATGCTATTCATGTGATAGGCTGCCATGAAATTTGAATGTTTCTGGGCATTCCAATATTATGACTGAGAAGCAGCAGGATAATGTTCCTGCTATGTTCTGTAAACTCTCTGTAGGATTCCTGGTAATCCTGATCTGTATCAGAAAAGCTTGGATGTTTTTCTCTGGGGCAGTTGAGGTTGCAACTGCAGTTGATAGTAAGCCTTTCTTGAGAATATTTTTCTGGCTTTGCTTAACTGTCTGGTTAGCCCTCTCTTTTTAAGCCTTTATCTGGATGTCAAATGATTCTTCATATTCCTCCAGATTGGGGGCTAGAAGGGAGTGTCTTTTCCATTTAGAGGTTCTGCAGAAGTCTGACCATAAGAGCAGATTTTAGATTTATGCCCACAGGAGTAGATTTTAGCTGATTATCGTAAGAGTATGACAAGAGTAGATTGTAGCTGAATATCAGAAGAGTATGACTAGTAGATTTCAGCTGAGTATCAGAACACTATGACTTTTCTTTGCTCTGGGAAGAAGCCCTTGAGCTATGAGAATTTGTCACTCTGAGTGTCCAGATTGACTTATTACTTGCCAGTATGCACATTTTTCCCTATATAACTCTTCCAAAACCATTTTGAGGCTTCACCATAATCCTTTGAACCTGTGTTTTGCCCAATAATCACGAAGGTTTCTGTTAATTCCTCTTTAATATGGGTTTTTAATCCTCCAACAAAATCCGCAAAAGTCCAGGTCTGGGGCAGATAGGTTTTTAAGAAAGAGAAACAGAATATTAGGAAGTGACACAGGGAAAGTTTATTTGACCTGATGCTGACTATTGGTAGAGTTTTCAACAAGGGTGTGAACAGTGTTCTTCATTTGCACTTCTGGTCGTATGCTAGTGACTAGTCTAGAGTTGATTTGGATACACTGTTTATCCCACTGGTTTAGTCCTTTTATTGTTTTGTTTTATTTTTCTTCCAGTTATACCTCAGGTGATAAAGTGTTAATCTGTTTTTAAAGTGAGTTAGGTCAGATTTTCTTAAATATACATAATTTTCTCAGTTTCAAATTGCCAGGTACATCCATGAATTATTTTGTTAATTTGTTGTTAGAATTACATTTTTTTAAAATTTTGAAATGATTTCAAATATATAGGCAGTTGCAAAATTAATACAAGACCCATACAGAGAACTCCCAACATATTGACCTCCTCCCCATACCCCACACCCAGCTACTCAGATTCACCAACTTTTAACATTTTGCCACATTTGTTGTATCCTTCTATTTTCTAAACATTTGAGAGTAGGTTATATACATCATATTCCATGAACACTTAACACTTACATGTATATTTTCTAAGAAGAAGGACATTTACTTATGTAACCACCTTTAAGTACATTGATCAAGATCAAGACATTTTTAACATTGGCAAAAGCTTACAGTCCACCATGCCAGAGACCCGGGTTCGATTGCTGGTGCCTGCCCATGCAGAAGGAAAAAAAAGTGTGCAGTCCATTTTCTATTTTTTTCATATGTCCCAGTAATGTCCTTTAGGTTTTTCCTCTGCCATTATTAGATCCAGTCCAGGATCCTGAGTTGCATTTAATTGTCATTGTCTCTTTAGTAACTTTTTTTTTTAATTGTAGAAACATGTGCAACATAAACTTTACCGCTCAGTCACTCCCAAGCATTTAGTGAGATTAATCAAATTCACAATGTGTGCTACCCTCACTACCATTCATTAACAGAATTTTCGTATCACCCCAAACAGAAACTCTACAACCATTATGCATTAACTCCCCATTCTCCCTCCCAACCCCCCAAACTGTACTCTATTATCAGTCTCTAAGAATTTGCATATTCTAGCTGTTTCATGTAAGTGGACTCATACAGTATCTGTCCCTTTGTTTCTCAGTTATTTCATTCTGCATACCTTCATAGTTTATGCATGTAGTAGCATGCATCAGAATTTCAGTCCTTTTTAAGGCTGAGTAATATTTCATTGTGTGTGTATATAAATGTGTGTGTGTGTGTATACATACACACCAATTATGTTTATCCATTCATCAGCTGATGGACATTTGGGTTGCTTCCATCTTTTGGCTATTGTGAATAATGTTTATATGAACATTGGTGTGCAGCTATCTCGTGGAGTTCTTGCTTTCAATTCTTTGGGGTATATGCCTGGAAGTAGATTTCCAGGTCATATAGTAGTTCAATGTTTAACTTTTTGAGGAACTGCCATTTTACATTCCCATCAGCAGTGTACTAAGGTCCTTATTTCTCTGCATCCTTTCCAGCATTTGTTAATTTTTCATTTTCTTAAATAATAACCATTCTAGTGAGTGTAAGATGATATCACTTTGTGGTTCTGATTTGGGTTTTTTTGATGGCTGGTGATGTTGGGCATCTTTTCATAATTAGCCGTTTGTATATCGTTTGGAGATAGTATCTGTTCAAGTCCTTTGGCCATTTTTAAATTGGGTTGTTTATCTTTTTGTTGAGAATTTCATTTTAAAGAGAATAGTTTAAAAAAATTTGAACTTGAAGAATAGAATGGAAGATTTTAGATGGGTATATTATTACAAGTCAAAAATTTTCTTAACTAGAACTATCATTTCATAGAATGACCTAAATATTATAAATAATGTGAAGGGAACAGTATCTGAAGTCTGATTCACAGAAAGTAATTGACATTGAAAAATTTAAATTCTACCAAAAGAAATGCTAAATTCAAAATTGGCCACTCCAAACTCTGATCTGTCTCTTCAACCCACTGAGACTGCAATCTCAGTTGGGATTCATCTTTCTCGCACTGTGGACTGGAAATTGCTACTAGATAGGAAGCTGAGGTGATTATAAGGGTCTTCTCATTAATTTTCCTTCCCTCAGGGATTATAATTTTCTCATTCAGGACATTTTAGAGTCTGTTCTTGGTCTGACTTTCTAAAAGTCTTATTTCCCACTGTACCCCTAAGTAGAGGGTAAGAAGAGAAAAACCCACCTCTCTGTTTTTTCTCTCTTCCCCTCCATTGCTTCTAGCCTCTCTGAACACTCATTAGAGGAATTGTCTTTTCTTTTGTTTTCTCTACTTCTTCACATTCTACTTATTTTCTATTCTACCCCAGTCCAGCTTCTATAGACTATTGACAGTGTTCCAGATAAGGTCAACACAATGATCTCCAAGTTGCAGAGTCCGGTAGATCTTTTCAGTCTTCATTTTACTTGATCTTTCAGCAGCATGTGAGGTACAGCTGGGCATCCCTCCTTGGAAAACTTTTTAAATTTTGGTTTCTTTAATGCCTTGCTTTTCTTTATAACCTTTTGGTTGCTGCTTTTGTGTTTGCCAACCCCTTCTCTACTACCTAGAATTAAATGTTGAAGTGTCTCCATATTGTGTCCTAGGACTTCTTCTATTCTTATTTTACCATCTGCCTCCTTCTAGGGTCTCATCCCTGTTAATGGTTTCATTACTACTTACATGGTAATAATTACTGTGTCAGTCAAGATGCTTTCAACTGCAGCTTACAGAAAACCTTGACTCAAACTGGCATTAAACATTTAGCGAACTTACTATTTCATTTAACTGGAAGTCCAGAGATAGGATGGACTGTAGGTATGATATCGCCGACAACTTAAACCTGTTCACCAAGGACCTTTGTTGAAGTTTTATTCCTGTCCACCATACTCAGCATTAGTTTTATTTAAAGGCATTTCCTTTTATGGTTGCAAGATGGCTGCATCAGTTTTGGGCATCATATCTAGAGTCAGTTATATTCAGAGGAAAAATAATGAAATGTGACCCCCACCATAGAGCATACAAAAAAAAAATACCGTTCACTGTCAGTTAATTAAGATTGGAAGTAGCGTTGTAAGTGCTTAAATGGCATTTGTATTAGCTCGCTAGATTACTATTTTTTGAAGATAAATAGTTATAGAATTTATTTTTGGAAGAACAAGATAAAAGCTAAATATATTCAGTTAGCTTACTATTTTTGATATTTGTATATTAAATTCTGGATATGTTTGAGTATGTATCGGAACTAATTTTATACTTTATTAGGTATTGTACTTTAAAAAGATATCATATCACTTAAAAGGAGGGCAACTAAATATTTTGCTGTGAGAGACAAGAAAACTGAAATGGATAATAATAAAGTGATTTATTTTCACTCTTCTTTCTCTTCTTATAGAACCCTCTCTCAGACTAGAGAGTTGTCAGCAATTACCCAGCCTATCCCATCTTCAAAGACAGTGAAGGGGAAAGTTTGAGAACTGTAACCATAGATCGAGGAAGTTGTTTGCCAAGATGCACCTGAAGTGAGCATGAAAGCATTATGAATATGAGCTTGCTCAGTACCATCGAGGCAAATTTTAGAGGGATATCCATGCCTCAGGCTGTGGCCATTTTTAATGTTGAGGAGATGTGATTATTTTGGAAACAGTATGTCTTCAAAAACCACAGTTAATGACAATGTAATAATATTTTTAGTTTTCTAGAAACTGTCCTCTCCCTCCTCCCCGAATAACTCACAAATTTGCTCCTTGACCTTAGAATCCTTCTCAGCACAGTGCCTTAGGCAGTCATTGTGAATCAGTTAGAAATATAAAATAAGACCAAATCTATTGACAACACTTTCCAAGATTTATGGGAAACATATTTTAACCAAATTAAAACTCAAAGTACTTGAGAAATAGACATTGTATTGCAATAACGGAAATAGGTGGCAATTTAACTAAATTGCCAGGTTTATTGGCATACTTTCATTGTCAAAGCTTATCCTATATGCACCGTTGCCTGATATTTTAGAATGCATAAAATGATTGTAAGATTTTAGATTTTATTTCATATTTAGTAAAATTTTATTCATTTTTTTAAAAACATTACAAACTTTGAGATGAATATTATATCAGTTCAACAAGACAATGTCATACATCAGAACAAGGCAGAAATGTGTATTTCCCAAACCTGCCCAGAAGTTGAATGTTAGCATAAAAGTCTGTTACGATTCTGAATGATGTTTTCCATCTGTGCTGGAGTGAACATTAGCAGCACTTGTGATATAGTCTATTTCTGACCCTTTGCCGTGTAATTTTCTAGCTCTTTCTTCTGTTGCTTATTTATTATAATAAAATATATATAGTAAAATAAGATTTGGTCACTCATAGTAAAATATCCTTTATGTGGAATACTAAATAATTGAAAAATTAAAAAAAAAAGCCAACTTTATGGTTAATTACCATGTAATCAGAATCTAAACAATGGAAAAGCGCAATTACAAAGAAATGATCATTTTAAAGATAAATGTAAGGGGGAAAAAAAAAGAGGCCAGAACTGATTGAGATATCTCCTGGATCTTTGATGATAGTGCTATCCTGTGATTATTAATGTGCATTAAAGTATAAACTAGTATTTGAATTGTCTTCCTAACTTCTGAATTCATTAAAACAGTTATTTGCAAGATATGTTATTTTTAATGTAAATTATTCTCATCTGTTAAAATTGACTTATTTCCTGTCGTCCCTCTGCCCTTAAATCCCTTCAACATGGTGCTAATATGTATTATAACTCATTCAAATTCTACCAGTTCTGAAATACAGAATTGCTTATTTCCTTCATATTTTATTTTACCATTCCCTTTTGATAAAAAATATTTGAGAATTGAATTATTATGGTTAATTTAGCACAGACTAGTGTGGTTACTGTATAAGTATAATACATTTTTAATAAAAATACAGTAATGATTGTGTTATTTTCACTGATTTTTTACAGTAAAAACACAGTAATCTCTGTCCTACCATGCTGTGATTAACCAAAATTGGCTATATCTAACTGGAAATACTCTAAAAAATTGCCTTTTCTTCATCTACCTGGGCAGAATGATTTTCAGAATGTTTAAATTATAATGTTATAAAAATGGCTATTTAGTAAAATAAAGATATATTTTTTGGTTTTCGCAAATATTAAAACAAGGCTGAAAATCAAAAACGACTTAATAGCCATAATATTTATGATTAAAAAATTTCATGCACTTTATTTGGAGGGGCGCTTTAGTCCCTCTACCACCCTGACCAATTGAGGTATTCTGATATTTTGGTGAACAACTGATTTACAACAGTTTTAAAAGGGAAAGGGAATTCTGTGAGAAACATGCATACTCAAAGGAGGTTACCTGACCACTGGGTGGTGAACACTGAGGAGAGTAGAAAAATTACAGATATTGTCACATGAATACAAAAAGCTTTACCATTTAGCTTACAGCACTGCTTTTCAACCTAGTTGATTTTTCCCCCCAGGGGATATTTGATAATGCCTGGAGACATTTTTGAGGTGACTGGTATGTAGAGGTCACGGAAGCTGTTAAACCTCCAACAATTACAGAACAGTCCCCCATAACAGAGAATTTTCCAACCCAGAATAGCTATTGGGTTGAGAAACCTTGGTTTAGTATACGGCTTCTGTATATTTCAGTAAGGTGTTGTACTGTTGAATATGATAATGGCCTTGGGTTTTTAAAAAAATATTAAATTATGTTTACTATACTCTGTTGAAGCAGCTATGGGAATTTTTAATATGTTAGATTTGCAATCACATTGGTTAAAAAATGCTTAAACAAATCATCATTTATTTGGAAAGTTTATTTTATAGAACATCTTATTTTTAAATAAGGCTAAATCAGGTATTACCGTATTTTAGTGTTTTACTTATGTGAGTGATGTAACTGTCGCTTATGGGTGGTAAATCTTTTTTTCCTCTATTCAGGTGGTTCGTTTCTGAAAATAAGTATGCTAAATGCTTAAACGATTAATTTTTAATCAGTAATCTACTACATGCTTTAGCTTAAGGGCCTCTATTTAAGTGGGAAAAAAAAATGCAACCACTGTTGTAAACTTCAGATAATGTGCAAAACATAAATTTGGAAGCAAATTAATTGATTATGTTCACTTGGGAGGTAATATGTGGTGTGAGGAGTTTCTGATTGTTTGGTCTGGGTTTTCATAAATCTCTAGGATAAGATTCAGACATTCATATGTTAATAAAAATTCAAAATCATCTAAGAGCCAAATTAAAAATACAAACCAAAAACTACCTTACTATATTTTAGATGATCTAGGCACAGATCCTTTCATTCATATTTAAGAGTTGGTAGTAGACAATGTGTCACTTCTTTGATATTTTTTCGTGACAGCGGAAGGGGGTTATAAAGAGTCAAACTTGTTTTTAATGAAACTTTATAATTTAAATTTAAGCATTGATATTTTTTGTTATTGAAGATAAATCATTATATATATATAATGAATATTTGAGACCTAAGCTTAGGAATTTGAGGAAAATAATTTAGATTTAAAATATATGGCAAAATGTTAATAGATTGTTGAATTTGGGTGACAGTTACATAAGAGGTTCATATAATTCTCTGTACTTTTGTATATATTTGAAATTTTCCATGATAGCTATTTTCAAAAGCTAAAATAACGGAAAAGCACCAAAAGTGGACATAAGCTACTTTTCTGGAGGGTGGAGGAAAGTCTCAAGGAAGGGTAGGGAAGACATTTAAATAAGTAATCGTGGTTTGAAAATTCCTTTTAAGTTGACCTTTTTAATAGGAGCTATTTAAAAAAATCCTCAAAAAATCCTCTGCTGACTCCTCTTTTGTATAGAGTGACATGAAAATTGGCTCCCGTTACCTTAAAAGTCTGCAATTTAGTGATTTTTAGTATATTGACAAAGTAGTGCCACTATAGACGCTATCTAATTCTAGAATATTTTCATCATCGCAAGAAGAAACTCTGTACCATCAGTTGTCATTCCTCGTTCACCTCCAACCCCTGGCAACCAATAATGTTCTTTCTGTCTTTATGGATTTGCCTATTCTGGATATTTCATATAAATGGAATGATATTAAATGTGGCCTTTTGAGTCTACCTTCTGTCATTTAGCATAATATTTTCAAGGTTCATCTATATTATAGTATCTATTAGTACTCCATTCCTTTTTTATGGCCAAATTCAATTGTATGGACATACCAAATTTTGTTTATCCAGTCATCAGTTGATGGATATTTGGGTTATTCCCACTATTTGACTATTTTGAATAATACTGCTATGAATATTTGTGTTTAGTTTTTTTTGTGAACATACTTTTGCAGTTCTTTTGGGTACATAAGTAGGAGTAGAAATTCTGGGTCCTGTGGTAACTCTGTTTAACTTTTTATAGAAGCACCTAATTGTTTTTTACGGTGCTGTGACATTTTACATTCTCTCCAGCAATGTATAATGGTTTTTAATTTTGATGAAGTCCAGTTTATCTATTTTTAATTTGGTTGCTTTTGACATGATTTCATTCTTTTTTACAGTACTTTGTTCTCCACTATACAGGTGCCTCATACTGTATTCAACCAGTCCCCTATTAGTTTACTATTACAAACACTGCTATAGTGAATGACCATGTGCAAATACCATTTTGTGATTTTGCAGTGGGATTGCTGGGTCAAAGGGTAAATACATATGTAATTTTCATGGTTATTACATGTTCCCTTCCGTAAAGATTGTGACATTTTTGCGCTCCCACCAGCAGTGTTTGAGTGTGTTTCTCTAAAGCCTGTACAACGAGTACATTGCCAGGCTTCGTTTTCTGTTAGTCTGGTAGATGAGAAGTGGTATATTAAATGTAGTTTTTTTTTTTTTTTTCAGGGTAAGCAGGCAGAAAATTTATTGAATACACATGTGAAAAGACATGCGGGCACTCTAGCAAGAAAAGAAAAATGAAAGGCAAGAGGCAGTAGGCAATGTGGGACTCTTTCTTGTTTTTATATGCTATATAGTACGGTCACATTTCATTATTTTTCCATGTGAGTATCTGTTATTGCAGCACCACTTGTTGAATTTTTGTTTATTTGTTGTTTGTTTTGCTTGTTTGTTTGGTTTTGGTAAGTGCATGGATTGGGAATCAAACCTGGATCTCCTGCATGGCAAGCGAGAATTCTACCACTGAACTACACCACCCCCCTTCCTTGTTTGGGGCTTTCTCTTCCCCACGGTTCTCTCCAGGGTGGTACCTGGTGGTAGATGGTGTATTTGGATGGGCCACTTGGCTTCACCTTTCTCCGTAGATGACTAACTCAGGTGCAGGATCATTTGACTCCAGATGGGTCAGCTGTTGACAGGTGTTTAGCTCCACCCCCCACCCCACCCCACCCCCCTACCTCAGGCAGAGTGTCTGTGTAACAGGGACCTTCTTGAACTTGATTAACTGTCCTTGTTCAAGGGCTTCTCTCCTTCTCAAGTCCTTGTTCTAGCCTGCCTTAACTTTTCCCTCAGAGTTCTTACCTTTTCATCTTAAAAGGCCCAAAGGTATGAGTCTGTCTTCTGCAGCTATTTCTGGCTTGTCACAGGGGGTATTGGCCATGCCTAACTGGGCGTAGAAATTTCTGGCTATTTTTTAAGTTGAAAGGGACGGAGTCTGGAGGAATGGTTGAAATGGCTGAAAATCCTCCCATCAGCATTGGTTTGTTGTGAAATGCCTCTAGTCTGAAAGAAATAAACTTGGCGAGAAGCTTAAAAATGCAAGGGCCAATCAATAGCAAGAAGACAGAACTGAGTGGGCCCAGGAGAGAGTAGGGCCCAAGTGAGACTGGGGAAGAGTGAAGAAATGACCATATTTTAGTGAATTTTAGTTGACAGCTTGTTTTTGTTTAAAGTGGGGGAAAAGAGGGCGCATGTACTAAGAGGTCTGGGAATGAGGCTTAGAAGGGGCTTGATTGATTGGGTTGCAGCTTTGGTTGCCCTGTTGGCCTGGTTATTTCCTCTAGAGATGTATTATTTTTTGATGGCCACGGCAATGAATTACAGTATCTCTATGGGTAAGAATACGGCATTTAAGAAAATGCGTGGTTTTTGGTAGTGGTTAATTGAGAGAAAACCTTGCTCTTTCTATATTGTTGCGTGAGTATACAGGACTAGGAAGGCATATCCTTTTTCCTTTTTTTAGTTTTAGAGCTCAGTTGAGGGCAATTCATTTTGCTTTCTGAGTTAAAGTCCCTCGACGTAGGGTTTTGGCTTTTTGGCTTGTTAAATCGGCAACCTTATTGCTTAACAGAATAGGAAGAATTTCCTAGGTGGGGAAGTTTAATAGTTTTACTATTTCTTTAGTCCTTTAAGGGACTTTACAAATACTAGACAGGTTAAATTAGATAGTGTGCTTCATAAAATTTACAGCTTTTTAATAGTTGCTGTATGGAGTAATGCTAAATTTTAGAACTGGAGAACTTTGAGTTTTAAGCATCACAGAAATAAAGTCTTAGAGAATTACTAGGTTATACAAAGAGCAAAGCATTTCAGAATTTACAAATAATAGTTAAAGCTTAGGAGTGATTGCTATGAGAGCTTATAATTTAAGCCATAATTATCAATGACATTTTAAATAGAAGCTGCTTTTAGAAATAAAAACATTTGACAGTTGTTTTATATTGGAGTTATTAACCGCAAACCATAGCAGAAGTTTTGTTGTATTTTACCTTTACACATTTACTAGGGTTGTTAATTAATGGGTAGAATATAATTTATATACTAGCTTTTGTTGCTCTTTTAAAGTCCTTTTTGTTTAACCTGAAGTTTGGACTTACATCTGACCATGTGTCTTTTTAGGGAAGCTTTAGAGTACAGTAGTGTAACTGTGAAGTAAATTTGGTTGTTTCTATGATTTGTAATTTTAACATTAAACAGATTAGTATTAGGATAGAACATTGTTCAGTTTTTAGGAATTTTAAACAATTTCTAAATATCTGAATAACATTTTACTTATATATTTTTAGCTAACAGGGACAAAAAATTTTTTTTAATTACTGTAATACTTAAACACTTTTTTGTAATATGCTAAACTATTTACTTTAACTCCTTTTACAGGGTGAGAAAACAAATTCTTTGTAACAGTTTTAAGAGTGAGAAGACTTGTTTTCTGAAATAAAGGATGATAAAGTTAACATAGACATTAAAGATATTATTCTGATATGATATAAAATTTAAATCTTTTAGACAGTACTTAGATGGTTAAGAAAACACTTTTTATAAACTTTCATTAAGAGTGGACAAACAATTTACATTACAGAGAAAACTGAATTCCAGTTTTGTATGCATATATGGTTTTACACAAAAGTTTTTTTTTGAGCCCCTCCCTCTCTCCTTCCCGGGCAGGCTGGGAGATTTGGATCGGCACTCTCCCAAGCCGCGGTGGCCGGTGCCCCCCCCCCCCACGCGCAGCTTCCCGGACCGGCTGGGAGATTTAGATTGGCACTCCCCCAAGCCGTGGCGGCTGGCGCCCCACCCCATGCGCGGCTTCCTGGGCCGGCTGGGAGATTTGGATCGGCACTCCCACAAGCCGCGGCGGCCGGCGCCCCCCCCCACACGCGGCTTCTGGGGCCGGCTGGGAGATTTGGATCGGCACTCCCCCAAGCCGCGTTGGCTGGCGACCCTTCCCCACAGCGAGAGTCTTCCAAAGTTAAAGGAGCCACAGCATCTTTTACTGGTGGGACCCGCAGACAGACAAAGCACCACATACTGGGCAGGATAAGAAAAACAGAGCCCAGAGACTTCACAGGAAAGTCTTTCAACTTGCTGGGTCCCACACCCAGGGAAATCTGATTAAATGCCCAGACGCCAGCAAAAAATAACAGATCACACCAGGAAAACTGAAGATATGGCCCAGTCAAAGGAACAAACCAATAGCTCAAATGAGATACAGGAGCTGAGACAACTAATTCTGAATATACGAACAGAAATGGAAAACCTCTTCAAAAAACCAAATCAGTAAATTGAGGGAAGACATGAAGAAGGCATGGGCTGAACAAAAAGAAGAAATGGAAAGTCTGAAAAAACAAATCACAGAACTTATGGGATTGAAGGATAAAGTAGAAAAGATGGAAAAAACAATGGAAACCTACAATGGTAGATTTAAAGAGACAGAGGCTGGAATTAGTGAACTGGAGGATGGAACATCTGAATTCCAAAAAGTTTTTTTTGAATACTATAAACAGGCTTTTTAAATGTTGGTTAGTATTGAAGGTGACAGAATTTACTTTTATAAATTTTTCTTTTATAACTTCTTGTAGTTAGTGGTGATTAAAAACTTACTTTCTTAAATTCTCCACAACTTTCTACATCCATTCAGGGCTTGGCATCTGTAATGACCATAAGAAATAAAATTTTCTTTCACATTAGAAATGTATTACTTTACAAAGTTAATATTTTGCAAGACTGTGCTTTGAGGCATTTGGAGGTCAGCAAGGTCTGCTGCTAAGGCATTTTTAAAGATATGGGAATTATTTTGAAGCCCTTGGGGCAGCATCCTCTAAATGAGTAGAGTAGGAATTTTATCTGTAAGTTTTTGCTATTTTAAAAGCAACTGGTACTCGAACAAATATTTTCATACCTATGTTCATAGTGGAATTACTCACAATTGCTAAAAGATGGAAGCAACCCAAGTGTTCATCAGATGAATGGACAAAAGAAAATGTGGTATATACATACAATGGAATATTCTTCAATTGTAAATAGGAGTGAAGTTCAGATACATGTGACAACATGCATGAACCTTGTAGACATCGTATTGAGTGAAATAAGCCAGACACAAAAGGACAAATACTGTATGATCTCATGTTTATGAAATAATTAGTATATGTAAATGCACTGAGTCAGACACTAGAATATTTCAATAGCTGGAGTTGGGGTAAAGAATGGAGTACAGAGTTTCTGTTTGTTCTCATGGAAAAGTTTTAGTTTATACAATTAACACCACTGAATTCTTTATTTCAAAGTGGTTAAAAGGGAAATTTTACATGTATATATATATCTGTCGTGAGAATAAAATTTTTTTAAAACCATAGAAACATATAACATACTGAACCCTAATGTAAAACTATGGACTATATTTCATAGTATAATTATAATAATATTGTTTCACCAATTGTAATAAAGGTACCACACTAAAAAAAAAAATAGGTAATGAGAGTTAGGGTGAAGAGGGATATAAAAGAATATGTTTTTAAAGATTTAGCACTGAAAATTTGAATTCAGACAGGACTACTCAGTGGGCTGGCTCTGGGGTGCCTTTATTCTATATAGACAGGTTTATTTGCTTAAGGACTTTTAGGGGGATGCCAAGAGTCTCAGATTTAGTAGGGGCCTAGGAGTAAACAAGGGGCTAAATACTAGTTGGGTTTATTAGTCTTACAGTGTCTCCCAAGGAATGAAGAAGATCCCTTCCTAGAAGGGGATGGGACATTGAGACGAGAAATTGATGGGACTCGGGATTACAAAAAGAGGGGTAGTGAAGGTTTTAGTTTTGGCTTTACTGTCAACTCACATAATTAGGCATGTCTGAGTGGAGTTAGGCCCAGAGTGGCAGTTTAGGACAGAGTGACTTTAGTGTTAATTAAGAAATTCATAATTTTTTTTTTTTTTTTTACATGGACAGGCACCGGGAATCGAACACAGGTCCTTGGGCATGGCAGGCAAGCACTCTTACCTGCTGAGCCACCGTGGCCCGCCCAAGAAATTCATAATCTTATCTGTTATGTCGAATGTCACCCGGGGCTCCTCTAGGTTGGTCAGATGTGAAGTCTGTGGCTTCAGGTACCCTCAGTTTTTTTTACTTGCTGCAAGCAGAGCTTGAGCAGCTGTTCTGACCCCCTTTTGGGTGACAGGGCAGTCAGTCCCTGGGTCTGAAGCCCATGTTGGTGGCACTTTTGGCAAGGCCTTGTAGGTCCTCAGGTGGAGGGTTGACTTAAGGTTTCTGGCACCCCCTTTGCCACTGGCCCTCTGACTCACAATTGAAGGAAAGCTTTTGAGGCCTAGAACCACGATTCAGGTAATTTCGAGAGGACAGGCTGCTGTTAACAGCGACTACAATAAGATGAGCCTGTTCTTTGGTCTTTTGCTTACCTCTCTTTGCCTTTTTCTCTTCCTCAGCTTTGTTTCGATTATTACAGAAAAGGCAGTTTCTGATAAGTCATTAGTGGGAGTTTGAGGTCTGTGGAGAGTTTTTGCAGCTTTCTCCAAATGTTGGGCAGATTGATTGATAAAATGGGTGCCCAGCAAGATTTGACCTTCCTGGAACTTCTGGGCTTACATAATAACTTTTTAAAGTTTCCTAGCTTCGCCTACAACAAAGCTAGGTTTTCCTCTTTATCCTGAGTGACTTCCCTTAGCTTATTACAAGTAACCACATTAGTGGTACATCTTTTCATGCCTTTTAACAGACAGGTATTTTCTCTTTTAAAGGAAATTGAGACATGGGCACAACACAAATGAAAGTCTCTTTTATTGTCTTTGTTTTGATGGAGAGCTACAAATATCTGGGCCTCCGGAATTTCTGACTACTTTTTCTATCTTTTATAGACTAGAGGATGGTATTGTAATTGAGTGTCCCTTTGGAGGGCTATGCTTATATTCACTGTTGGTTTTTATATTTGGCCTCAATGGGTTTTAATAGAGACTAAACAAGGATTCTTGGAAGGGGGGCTGTTTCAAAGAAGGTTATTTAGAGTATTTGCCTTCTTTCACAAAGAAGAGTTTTGAGAAAGAAGTTTTTTATAATCCTCTAGGGCATAACATAATTTGCAAGAGCCCTTCATGGGTTTGTCCTGATATAAAAATTGTATCTAAGGAATTTCATGCACTTTGCTTCCCTCTTACAAAAAAAGAGATAATTGTTTAAGATAGGATTATAGCTGATTGTCCTATTCTTGGGCCAATGTTGACTCCAGGCAATATGTGGCTAGGCAGTACTGTAGTAGAAAATAAATTTTCCCTTTTTAGTTCTGTGGTGGGAAGATAATCCCAATTTTGTAGCAGACAGCCCAATGGACTGTCAGCCAGAATACTGGAAATAGACCTATTTTTAAGAAAGAGCGAGAAGAAAAAGGCAGATTTCTGTACCAATGCCCAGTGTCCCGGGTCACCAACCTGCTGTTCCAGGCACTGGTCCCTTGGCACCATGGGATCAGGCTCCCTATCCCTGGGCATCATGTGGGGTTCTTGAAGACTCAGGAATTGGATGGCCTGGTACCATCCTGAAGCTGCTGAACTGACCCACTTGCTTTCCTGGGTGTTTGTGCTCTTAACTCACTGCCTGGAGTACTGCCTAAGAGAATAAAAAGGATCTGTCACAAGCAAAGAAACTTTAGGGAGGGAATCAAGCTAGAGGGAAAGAACATGCAGCAAGGAAATCGAGCTCCTTAAAGAACGTGGCTTAGTATGCTTTTCAGGCAATTAGAGGGGTCTAGGTATGGACATACTGTAGCCTAAGCCAGAGGTGGCTCCCTAGAATGTTAAAGACAATACCTTGTTTGGTGTAAGAATCCTTAGCCTGGAATTTTGTGTTAGAACAGATGGAATGTTTTAGAAGGCACTGAAAGCCACACAGAGGAGTTAGAGGGAGATGTTTATGGAGGCAGGGGAGTGGACCTCTGTAGAGGTAAAAGGAGGAACAGATTAAGCAGGAGAAAGGATCTGGGTCCTCAAAGGGGAGGAAAAGAGAGTGTAGGGGACTCTCAGCTGAGGAGAGACAGACTTGATTTGGCTCCTATAGACTCCTGTGTGATTCAGGGAGAATTCCCCAGTTGGGTCCCAAAGGGTGGTATCAGCCACCACCCTGAGCTTCCTTGGATTTACACAGTGTGGAGATGGCACTCCTGTAACCTCCCAGGAGGGAGCCAGAGCCTTAGGGTGGACCAAATTTATGTCCTGGGGGCGGGGAGGGGAGCCAGATTTGAGCCCCTAGATTCCTAGAGAGAATAGTGAAAATGATCCCACCCTTTCAGGCAGACACAGAGTTGCATGAGGACATAAGAGAGAATAGCAATGAGCCAAGCAAGAAGAAAAAGGGAATGCATGTTGCCAAGTCCCCCGGCACTCACCTGTCCAGAAGATTGGAGAGCAGTGTCCCTTGGCTGGCTTGCCAAAACATGTTGGATTTTGGCTCCCTAGGTTCTTGGCTAGGCATGAGAGAATTCAAGGGCACGACATAGCCATAGAGTAAACAGGCAGAAATTTATTGAATACACATGTAAAAAGATATGCGGGCACTCTTGCAGAAAAAAATAAAAGGTGAGAGTCCTTAAATGTAGTTTTAAAGTATAATTCTCTAATTATGAGTGAAATTAGGCATCTTTCCTTAAGTTTCTGGGCCTTTTGCAATACTTTTTTTGTTCTCTGCCTGTTCGTATCTTTCGCCCATTTTTTCTATTGGGTTTTTGGCTTTTTCTGAAATTTTAGAGGGTTTTTTTCATGATTGGGGATAATTGGCCCTTCATTTATAATATACTTTGCAAATTTAAAAACGATTTTTACCTATTCAATTTGTCTTTGTTTTTTACCTTGTTTATAGTTTACTTTGGCAGTGCAAAAGATTTTGATTTTGTTTGCTTATATGCTTTTAGGTTTTGTTTTGATTTCAGGTTTGTTTTGGTGATAGTTGGTGGTGGTAGTCAAATTTTTCAATATTTTCTCCTTTGGCTTTGTTTCTGGATTTTGAGTCACTGGAAAGTTTTTTTTCCCCATTCTCTAGTTTTAGGGAAGTCACGTATGCTTTCTTCTAATGCTTTAAGATTTCATTATTTCTTATTTAAAATTTTGAAACATTGGGAATTTATCCTGGTTTACAGCATGAGGAAATGATCTAGTTTTATCCTTTTCCTATTGGCTATCTAGTTGTCCCAATATCCTTATTAAAAATGCTTTTTACCACTGACTTGTGACGCCTCCTTTACCATTTAATAAATTTCCATAAAAGCCCTTGTATCTAATTCTGGACTTTTCTGTTCATTGATCTCTATATTTTCATGTCAATACCATACTGTTTTGTTATAAAGGCTCTATTATGTGAAATTATTATCTGGTAAGGCTAGCTCTTCCTTATTATTTTTGTTTTTTTTTTTGGAAATTTTGCTTGCTCTTCCTAATGAGCTTTTACAATCAACTTTCGTATCTCCAGAAAAAAAATCTTAAGAGTATTTTTGGGGGAGGGGTATATTTTTTGGGTGGGGTCATATTTCATTATTTTTCCACATGAGTATTCCATTATTACAGCATCATTTGTGGAATTTTTGTTTTGCTTATTTGTTCTTTTCTTGTTTTGCTTGTTTGTTTGTTTTTTGGGAAGTGCATGAGCCAGAATCGAACCTGGGTCTCCCGTGTGGCAGGCGAGAATTCTACCACTAAACTACCCTTGTACCCCCAGGGGTATTTTTAACTAAGATTGCATTAAGTTTATAAATTAACATAAGGAAAATTGGCATCTTTATGATATTGAGCCTTTCTATCTAAGAACAAAGTATGTGTCTTTCCATTTGTTCAGTTATGTCTGTTTTTCAGGAATGTCTTACAGTTTCACCATTTTTGTTTGGCATATTTCTTGTCAAATTTATCTGAGGTTTTCATTTCATTTTATCTTATTTTTTCTTTCTAATTAGATATTGTTTATTAAGGCTTAGATTCTCTTAGAGGAAAAGTTTTCTCATGTTGTCTGTTACTCCAAACAGGCTCAGAGAAGGTGATACATTCTAAATACTAGTCTAAATGATACAGCTTAAACTTTGAATCAGCAGGTGTTTTGGAGTATAGTAAATAGGATCAGCTTTTGCATTATTATTTTAACATTTTTACTCTGTGTAAAGCATTGAGTTTTGCAAAATACTTTTTTTACTAAATTTTATTACTTTTTTAGTATTTTTCATGGATTCCTTTGAGTTTTCTGGATACATAATCATATAATCTACACAGAGCTTCTTTTTTCCAATTCTTATTCCTCGAATTGCTTTCTCTTGTGTAATTGCATTAATAAAATACTGCCTATGCAACATTAAATAAGAATGGATATAGTGAGGATCCTTACTTTTTTCTCCTATTTTATCAGAAAGCCCTCTAATATTTCTCCATTAAGTAATATGCTCTTTGAGCTACTGTGTATATTAAGAACTGTCCCTCAATTTTTATTACATTGAGTGCTTTTTTACATGAATGAGTACTGCATTTTGTCACATGCTTTTTTTGGATATCTATACAGGTGGTCATATTCTTCTTAGCTCTTTAAAGATCATTAATTGTTTGAATTTACTTCCAATATTGTACCACCATTGCATTCTTGGAGTAATGCATCATTTTTTATGTGCTTTTTGCTAAATTTTTATCCTGCTTGCTAAAATTTTATTTTAGAGTTTTGGATGGATATTCATAAATGAAACTTTTATCTTTTATAACAATTGCTATAAATAAAAGCTTAGAGACTTGTATGGTAACAAACTTCAAGCATAATTAGGCTTGAAGTATATTATAGCAATAACTTAAAGATACTCATTTGATGCATAAATAAAAACTTATAAGTGGGTTCTAACACTGAAATGCTATTTGATTTGTTCGAACTTCATGTTCAGCAGAGAGACTTTCATTCTTCTTTGGTTTTAAGTCATTGAGTCTTCAGTGTACTATGTATGCCTTATGAAACTTAAAAGGGTACTGTATAATTTGTTTCATGTTTGTCTACATTGCAGCAGAACCCTAAAATATATATTAAGGGGAGGACTTTCATTTCCCTTCATATTATGCATTTTCATTATAGGAAGTTTAAATAGAATCTGCTTTCTGATTTGAAACCAAATAGTTTCAATCATTAAGTCAATCTGGCCACCATTTTTTTCTGTTGTTGAAGAGTAAGGGGCTATAATGTTTTTTTTTATTAACGGAAAAAAAAAAAGTAATTAACACAACATTTAGAAATCATACCATTCTACATATGCAATCAGTAATTCTTAACATCATCACATAGATGCATGATCATCGTTTCTTAGTACATTTGCATCGGTTTAGAGGAACTAGCAACACAACAGAAAAAGATATAGAATGTTAATATAGAGAAAAGAAATAAAAGTAGTAATAATAGTAAAACAAACAAACAAACAAACAAAAGAAACAAAAACAAAAAAACCCTATAGCTCAGATGCAGCTTCATTCAGTGTTTTAACATGATTACTTTACAATTAGGTATTATTGTGCTGTCCATTTTTGAGTTTTTTTATCTAGTCCTGTTGCACAGTCTGTATCCCTTCAGCTTCAATTACCCATTATCTTACCCTGTTTCTAACTCCTGCTGGACTCTGGTACCAATGACATATTTCAAGTTTATTCTCAAATGTCCGTTCACATCAGTGGGACCATACAGTATTTGTCCTTTAGTTTTTGGCTGGACTCACTCAGCATAATATTCTCTAGGTCCATCCATGTTATTACATGCTTCATAAGTTTATCTTGTCTTAAAGCTGCATAATATTCCATCGTATGTATATACCACAGTTTGTTTAGCCACTCTTCTGTTGATGGACATTTTGGCTGGCTATAATGTTTTCACCAAACGTTGATATACTGAAGTTATTTAGTAGTTACTTGTTTATTAGTTCTAAGATAACTGATCTTAGTGAAGATCACTAAGTGAGTGAAGTTAATCTTCACTCACTGGAGATATCTCTCCTGACATGCTGTTGCTTTAATGTGGACTGGATATTTCCTAGGTCTACTATAAAGCTGTTGGTCTGGAAATTCCCTTGTCTCCTTCCTGTGTTCAATTCTGTTTCCTAGACAAGACAGTATCTCAGGCCTTCCTTTCTCTTGGTTATTTATTCACATTAGTAACCTCCAGAGAACAGGTGCGTAGGATATACATTTTTGTAGTATCTGCATGACTGAAAATCTCTTTATTCAACCTTCATTAGTTGATCATCTGGATAGATACAGACATCTAGGTTGAACAGGCATTCTTCCATAATTTTCTAGTTTCTTTGTTGCTGTTGAAAAATCTGATTCCATTTTGGTTTGTGACCTCTTCTCATCCCTCATCTTTACCTTAGAAGTTTTTAAGCTCTCCCTTTTACCTTCAGTATTTTTGTTCCTTTAAGTTGATGTGTGACCTTACTTCCATTCATGCATGGGGCACTTGATGGGCCCTTCCCATCTGAAACACATATTTTTCAGTGTTTGATACTTGAATTATTTCTGATAAATTTTCTTCCTTCCATTTCTGAAACTCTTGTAATTTAGATACTGAATTCCCGAAAGCTTTTATCTTATATCTCCTATGTGCATTTCTTATGTTTTTGTTCTACTTTGTGGTATATTTTCTCAATTGTATTTTCTAACCCTTTAACTGAATTTTTAAAAACTTTTTTATTGTATAGTATAACATATATACAAAGCAAAGAAATAAAAAAGCAATAGTTTTCAAAACACTCTGTCCTGTAGTTACAGGACAGATCCCAGAGTTTATCATAGGCTACTATGATCTTCTCTGATTTTTTTCCCTTCTAGCTGCTCCGGAATATAGGAGGCTAGAAGGCTTAAATATTTTTTTTAGCATCACAATCGACTTTTTTTCCTTCCTTTTTTGTGGAAAATAATTTATATACAAAAGAGCAATAAATTTCAAAGTACTGTACCACGATTAGTTGTAGAACATATTTCAGAGTTTGAGATGGATTACAATTCCACAATTTTAGGTTTTTACTTCTAGCTGCTCTAAGATATTGGAGACTAAAGGAGATATCAATTTAATGATTCAGCATTCATATTCATTTGTTAAATCCTATCTTCACTATATAACTCCACTATCACCTTTGATCTTTCCATCCCTCTCTTTAGGGGTGTTTGGGCTATGCCCATTCTAAATTTTTCATATTGGGAGGGTCTGTCACTAATATAGGGTAGGAAGATAGAACTATATGATGTTCTGGAGAGGCTGGGCCCTCTAGGTTTCAGGACTTATCTGGACCAGGGACCCATCTGGAGGTTGTAGGTTTCTGGAAGGTTACTCTAGTGCATGGAACCCCTGTGGACTCTTATATATTGCCCTAGGTGTTCTTTAGGATTGGCTGGAATGGTCCTGGTTAGGATTTGGCAAGTTATGATAGGTAGCAAGGTCTAACTGAAGCTTGCATCAGAGTAGCCTCTCGACTCTATTTGAACTCTCTCTGCCACTGATCCTTTATTAGTTACACTTCTTTCCCTCCTTTTGGTCAGGATGGAACCATTGATCCCATGTTGCCAGGGCTGGATTCATCCCTGGGAGATCTCCCATGTCACCTGGGAGACTTTCACCCCTGGATGTCATGTCCCACATAGGGGGGAGGGTAAGGATTTCACTTGCAGAGTTGGGCTTAGAGAGAGTAAGGCCACTTCTAAGCAGTCTTCAACAAGTAGTTACAGGACAGACTCCAGAGTTTGTCATGGGCTACCATATGATCAATAATACCATATGAACAATAGAGGTCCTCCAGAAGTAACTCTTAGGCATACCTATAGGTAGTCTAAGCTTCTCCACTACCTACATAAGCTTCACAAGAGTAAGCCTCATGATCAAGGGCATGGCCTATTGAGTTGGGTATCCCTAAAGTTTGACACAGTATCAGCTGATTCCCTGATGGTAAGGTTTAATAGTTCCATATTCTTTCTCCTATCCCTCAAGGGACTTTGCCAATACTTTTTGATTATCTGCTTAATATGCTCTAGTATATATCCATGCATTATAAAAATCTATACAAGATTAAAGGACCTCTTTCTTATTCTGGGCTCCCTGTGTTTCAGTTGTCAAATGAGCTATACAGATAGGTTGAACTAGATTATGTGCTATAGAAAATTTCAGTTCCATGCCAAATAAACCTTTCTTCCTTTGATCTCAAAGAGTATGTATGGTTCTAAAATATAGACACTATCTTCCTTACCCCTGTGTTCTGAATTACTTTAACCTCAACCTGATTGACTTCATTCTTATCTCTAAATATCGTTTTATATATATATATCTGCACAAATAAGAAATTTAAACCTCCTCTTAACTCTTGTCTCTGTCCCATTATTTATCTCTGCTGTTGCTGTGGTAGTGCTGATGTTTTCCTTTTGAACATAGCCCATAGTATGCAATAACAGTTTTTCCCCTGTACCCTGGACTTATACACTCTTTGTATACAAATCATATCTTTGAAGTAATTCTTGCAAGAATTAATTCATATTTCTAGTGTTAATCAGTGGGACACATAGGTCTATACAACCCCTTTCAATCTCGTTCATCTTCAATATGGTAATATTACTTATAGACCCACTAGAGGCCCACCTTCACTTCCATCTGTTCCTTACATTGGAGTTCCTCATTAGCTAACCATTGACCCTTCTCTAGCTTCTATGTATCTCTAAACCCCCTATATTCTGTATTATAAGCCTCTGATTATACCTTTATGCTGGTCATAAAAGTGGAATCATACAGTATTTATCCTTTTGTATCTGGCTTATTTCACTCAGCATTATGTCCTCAAGGCTCATCCATCTTGTCATGTGCTTCAAGACTTCATTTCATCTTACTGCTACATAATATTCCATCATATGTATATACCACATTTTGTTGATCCACTCATCTGTTGATGGGCATTTGGTTTCCATCTTTTGGCAGTTGTGAATAATGCTGCTACGAACACTGGTGTGCAAATATCTATTTGTGTCAGCTCTTCTGGGTATATACCAAGTAGTGCTATTGCTGGGTCATAGGGCAACTCAGGATTTAGTTTGCTAAGGAACTGTCAGTCTCCCATTGTCACGCCAGCAGTGCATAAGTGTCCAGTTTCTTCACATCCTCTCCAACATTTATAGTTTCCTGTTTGTTTAATAGCAGCCATTCTTACAGATGTGAGGTGGTATCTCATTGTAGTTTTGATATACATTTCCCTTATAGCCAATGAAAATGAGCATTTCTTCATGTGCTTTTGAGCCATCTGTATTTGCTCTTCAGAAAAATGCCTATTTATATCTTAGACTGAACTTATTATTTATCATATTTGGATTTTCTTGACTATTCTTGTTTATAGCATCCTATTGTTTTATAGATGCAATTCCTTTTCTTACTCTCTGAGATATGTTTTTTGAAAATTTTTACCCATATCCTCCATTTTCTTGAGTTTGTCCCGTATCCACCTTTTTGTTTGCTTGATGTGCCCTCTCTTTCTCTTTTGCATTGAGAAGTTATTCTCAAATGTCTCGTGATTCTTGTCCATGTTTCCATATTTAAGGGTAAGGCACTAGAAAGTTAACTGGAATTGCTGTGTATGGGCCTCACTGGAGGAGAATGTCAGGTGGCCAGATGAATGTTTCCTTAGGTTACCTCAAATGTTGTGTCTAAAGGTCCTTTCTCTGGGATAATTTGATTTCTTCACAAATAGTATCTTTTGGCTTTGCTGGAGCCTGTGATCAGGCATCTAGAGTTTGACAGTAAAAATGACCTGGAGTTTTCACTGTTTATTACGTAGCTTTTTACTTAACCTCTCAGTTTTCAGTTCCATATCTCAATAATATCCTTTTCTGTTATTGAGTCTCTTTGCTTAAGTTTATTCATAGACTCTATCTCCTGTTCCCTCAGGTATAGGGGAATAGTAGTTGTCTGATTGAACTTGAAGGACCTGAAGATTTCCAGACTATTAAATAATTCCCTTTTATTTAGCACCCATAATTATCCCTGTACCTGCTGCCTCCTTTCCCAGAATCTTTCTGGAGTTCTGGGCAAATGGCTTGCCTTCTCATCACTGTTTCCCTATGTAAATTTGATCTTCCTTAGCTTGGCCAAAACACTTAAAATTATTATATCCATCATATTTCTCCATTTATTATGAATATATATTTACCAGATTGTTGAGGCTTTTTTGTTTGAGATGAAGGGAGTAGAAAGGTCTTTACTATGTTGTCACAAAATTGTGATCTAAGGGTAATAAATCAGATTAAAAAAATAAAAATAAACCAGATCATATTACCCTATTCCCAGCCATCCCAGCTTAAAATCCTCTCAATTGCCCCTCAATACTGAAATCCAAGCTACTTACTGTGACTTTCAGATCCTACATGGTCTCCTTTTGGTATATCTCTCTACTTCTTTCATACTACAGTTCTCTATATTCACTACTTTTCAGCCAGTCCTTTCTACACCTCAAACATGCCAAGTTCCTACTCACTTTGCATGGCTAGGTCTTTTTCATCATTCAAATATTGCCTCAAATATAATCTCCTCAGCTTTCTGTGATAGTCAGGATTGTATAATTTATACTGCAATTAAAAACAACTGCATCATCTTAGGGGCAGATTCTTGCTCATTCTGCATTATCCTCACGCTAGACCTAGAGTATCAGGGCGGATACCATTTAGAATATTTTCTTTATATCCATGGCATAAAGAAAATCAAATAGAAATTGTTAAAATTTCCATACCTGGAAGTGGAACAAATCACCTTCACTCATATCCTATTTGCTAAAACCAGTCACTTAGATATGTTTAATTTCAGGGAGGTGGGAAGTACAGTCTTGCTGGTGCCTGGGATGAGAACTAGAAATATATGATGAGCAAAACTACCATATCAGCCTTGACCATCCTATCTAATGTCGCCCTCCCGCCACCTGTTAATTGATCCTTTTCAATCTTTTATTTTCTTCATAGGACTTATCACCATCTGAATTCACCTTATTTGTTTTCATATATATTGTTTGTCTTCCTCCTTTCTCTCCAAATAGTAAGATATATAAATCTAAGGACCATTGTGAATTATTCACCATTGTATCTTAAGTACCTAGAAAGTGCTTAGCAAATAGTGGGTGCTAAATAAACAACTACTGAATGAATGACAATACATTAATTTTTAAAACAAGTAAATTTTTACATCATTTTCCACTAAAATATACTCTTTAATAAAACTGAATTATTTTTCTCTTTTCTTTAATGACTGTTAAAATTAAGTGTACTTTGAGTATGAATTGCTATAGTCAGCTGAGAATAATTTCTTTAGATACTGATAGACTTGAGTTTTAAGTATTTGAAACATTTTAGCAGGCAGAAAGCCAAGTGCTAAGGCAAAATGAGAGCCATGAAGCATGCCAATTTGAGCGTCATAACCCTAGAAATCTCAAGAATTAGAGGTATAGGGCTCTCTGATGGCTGAGATATGAGTAGCGCTGAGAATAGAATGAGTTGTCCAAGCCTTTGACAGTTATATACCCTGCAGCTAGCTCACTACTCTCTTCTACATTGCAGAAGTCTGGGGTGTATTTTCTGGAAAGGATAAACCAGAGTAATTTTGAACTACGCCCATCTAACAGTGGGGTGTACACCACTAAAAACATGAATTTTAGGAAACGTCTAGACTTCTACTTCTGACCATAATGAAATAACAGCTTCTGATTTATTACATTCCTGCCATAAAACACTATAACCCCAGATGAATTATGTGAGGCAATTGTTTTTGGCACTGGACAATAGGCAATACAAAACCACTGTACCTGGGAGGAAGGAGACTTAAGAGGCGAACCCCATGATCACTTCTGCTCTCTACTTGGGTAATGTTTCTTGACTGTCTATAGCTGGAGCACAAGCTGAGCACTGGAGGCAGAGATTAGAGTTTGGTTAAATGGACTGTACTCTGACGGGCACTGGAGAGGAGGGAACTGTGCATTTTTCAGCTGTAAATACTATTTGCGTTGTCCTGAAATTTAAATTCTGAACCAGATTAAACCAGAAATTGGCATATAATTTTCTTGAGAAGATAAAAGGGAGGATAGAGTATGTATGGGGTGGGAGGAAGGAGTGTACATATGAAAGAGATTAATTGATATAGGGTAGGAAGTCAGTAGATAAGGGTAGGATAATCATGTTATTTATAAATAAAATACAGAGGTAAGTACGAGAAATTAAAATAATAAATTTGAGTGAACTACAAACTTTCTCTTTTTTAGTCAATCTTCTAGAAAGAGTTCTATTATTTATTTCAATTTCTCTACCTCCTACTTCTTCCTCAGCCCATTCCAATCTGGTTTTGTGCTTTGTTCTTTCAAAACAATCCTTGCTGGGGTCACCATTGACTAACATTTTCTAAATCTAGTGGACATTTTTCCAATCCTTTTGCTTTTTTGACTTCTCAAAAGTAATTGAACACTCTGCACTTAAAGAAATACTGTCTTTGCTTGACTTCTGTAACACAAATCTCTCTTGGATTGGCTCCTAGTTGTCTGGTCACTCCTCTACCTCATACTGAAATCTCCTTTACCTTTTCACTGAAAGTTTCAGGTCTTTAAGACTTGGTCCTAGGTCTTTTCTCTCTCTGGACAGTCTAAACTATTTTTATGGTTTCAATTTCCACTCTTATAAAGATAACTCACAATTTTTTAACTTCAGCACAAATTCTTCTCTCTTACTGAGCTCTCAATCCACGTGTCTATCTACTATTTTGCCTTGGATGTCTAAAGACACCTAACTTAGTAAATCTAAAACCAAACTTGGTACACACTAACACTTATCTTCTGCAAACTTCATCTTCATCCTAAATTCCTTATCTCAATGGAAAACATCCCAATACATCAAGCTCTATGAGCCAGAAACCTAGCATCATGCTAGGCACTTCCCTCTCCAGTCTATTATTAAGTCCTGATGATTTTTTTTCTTCTGGTATATTCTGCCTACTGCATCCAGGGGTAATGGTAAAAGTCCATTATTTTCCAAAGCTCCTGTTTCTCTTCCTTTCCTTTGGTTTCTTTTTCTCAGTTTTTCTTCTTCTTGTTTAAGCCTTAGTGAAGTCACATTTGGTCTTCTGGTAAGATGGCCGTAGCTCAAATTGATGTATAAGATTTTGTGTTTCCTTTCCTGGCTGATACCTGGGGAAGGATTTTTTTTGTGGGTACAGTCAGGGCTGGCTTGGGTTCTGGCCTTGACATATTAAAATGGTGAGGGTAAGGGTTTATATGAAGAGATAGAAATGGGATTTCTATTTCAAGTTTTCTTCTGATATAGCCATTGATTTCTGTGCAAAACCAAGAGTAAATCTAGAGGTATTCACAATACTTGCTGCTATACCCATTGATTTTGCAGATTTGGGTAAGTATATTAATTGGTTTTGAATGTGTTTGGCTGAGGAAAGAAATTTGGAAAATAGGGTGTTTGTAATAGTTATTTTTAATACTGAATTTAGGGTGAACATTTAAATGAAGCCAAACCTTCTTTTCACATTCTTCTTTCCCACCCAATTTCTTCCTTTTTGCCTCCTTTACTTACCTGTTTACAGGTCTTTTTTCTAGCACAAGGCTGTGGACACTTTGAGGATGTGGCTGTGCTTGATTTATCTTGATCATCAGTGTCTAGCATAGTGCTTGTAGAAAATTCAATAAATGCCTATGGATATATTAATGAATGTAACTGAACTGTATAAATAAAATAATAATTAATGGCTAATAAGTAAATTCTAAAGCCCTGGCCTATGGACTGCTTCTGTCAAACTAAAATAAAGCTATATTTAGTATAATACAAAAATCCTATCACCACCCTCTTTTAACTGCAGTCAATATTTGATATATTTTCTTATCAATCTAAACAGAATTTATATGGACTTTATATTAGTTGCCCATCAGAATTTCTAGCTACCTATCAGAATCATATGTGAAGTTAAAAAAAATACAGATATCCAGATTCCATCCCCACAGTCTTGAGGCAATACATACCATTTAAAGGAAGTCTTAGATTCCATCTAAATCTCTGCATACTGTTAAGTATTATTTTTCTTAGAAGTAAACTGTTAAATACATAAAATTCCATGAGGCACATAATCAGGAAAAAAATATTTGATTTCTTATCATATTTTCTATAAAGATCATAGGTTTCTTTTTTTAAATTGTGCACTAAATTACATTTAGGCTAGATTACACTGCGGTCTGGTGGTATCTTGTTGACTGTTGTTGGGTAATTCATCCACCAAAACTTGGATCCTGGTTTTGATGGTAATGAAGACAAATTAAATATAATAAAAGTTATATTGCTTTAAAATAGGATTTAAAAAGTCAAATATAATCATCTATATCTTTAACATCATAGAAAAAAGCAAGTTTACTGGAAATAAATGAGTATTGCAAATACTCCTGTGAAAACCAAAAATCTATTAAATGACTTATATTTTGTGACATTCAAATCCGTTACATTTTTAAGAGAGTCTTTTGTATTAACTGGTCCATTTAACATATCTGACAAATAATCACATGCCAGTCACTAAGTACGCTGCATACATTTTAAACCCTTCATTTTCCTTTTAGGCATGGATTTGGGTTTTAGAACATAAAAGTCAAAAGATTAAATGAACCCAAGGCAGTTTAGTTTGAGGTTTTCCAGGTAGGACTTTTGGTAACAAATCAGTTTCTGGAGGTTCCAGCCATCATCTTCACCTTGCTCTGAAGCCACATCTCCTTTCTTTGTAGTGCATTTCAGTTGGTTGGGATCCTAGTCATTCTAGTGCTTAGAGAATGGGAAGCACTTCTTAAAGGTTGGGTATATTATTATGTTTGTTTAGACATTTCTTGAAAATAGATTTTGTATTCCAATTGAAGGATTACATAATATTCAAATAGGTAGATGATGAGCAAATTGATTTGTATTTTCATCATTCCGTTGTTGTTTGCAGACGATTTCTGGGGATTCCATTCTACCCCTCTTAATTTAGGCAGGTGTTTACCTATAATGTGTCAGATAGAAAGCCATCTATTTTGTATGTAAAAATCTCAGATATAGTCTGGTTTAGCTTTAAAGGCAGTAAGACACATTTGCACTTCTTTTAGTTGTGTATGAGTCTGTCATTTTCTTTTAACATTTACATTGTACATAAATTTCTAGGTGTCAAATATATATTCTAGATTAAAATAGTTTGATGTTATCAATGTAAACTTTTAAAGCAGTTTGCAAGGAACATAGAATTATCAATAACTTTTAAAAATGTATAAGGTCCAGTTTCATTCCTGCATAGTTATATGTAAAGTGATAACTAGTATAGCACTATTTGTGATCAGCTTAGACAAGAGATATTTTCAGTGGATTAAATATAGATAAAAATATCGTTTTAAATTGAGTGGTACTTTCCCCCTTTTAAAAACTTTTACATTGAAATATACATATGGAAAACTGAATTTATCATTAGGTACAAGACTCACTGAATTGGCACATACCATATAATCACAATCCAAAACAAAATTGACTCTACCAGCATTTCAGAATACAACCCATCTACCCCCACCCTGCACTAAGGGGTTGGAGTTTCTACTATACTGACTTCTATAGTCTTAGAACTTCTATGATTTCAACTGTTTTTAAAATTTATATATATTATATCATATACTATTAATTATTTGTGAATGACTTTAGGGAGAATCATCTATATTGCATATAGCTAGTTCATTAGGTTTCACTGTTATGTGATTTTAATGGTTTCATTCTATGAATAAACCACAATGTATTTATCCAGTCAGTTGATAGCAGACATTTGGATTACTTCAAGTTTTGAGTTATTACAAATGCTGCTGCTTTGAAATTCTTATGTATATCTTTTGGTGACCATGTGTATGCATTTCTGTTGGGTATATATTCTTAGAAGTAGAACATTCAGCTTTAATATATAATTCCAAACTGTTTTCAGTGTGTGAGAGTTCTATTCGCTGTGCATCCTTGCTTGCAATTGCTCTTGCCTTTAATTTTTACTCTCCTCATGATACCCCTTTAGAAATAGAAATCAACTTTAATGCAATCCTATTTAGCAGATTAGTGTATGTGTGTGTCATGTGTAAGGATTCTTTTTATTTCAAGATCATGAAAATCGTCTCCTGTATTCTAGATGCTTATGTATTTATAGCTATAATCCACCTGGAATTCATATTGTTGTGTGTGGTAAGGATCATCTGATTTTTTTTTCCATATTTGTATCCAATTGACGCAGCATTATTTATTGAAAAGTTTGTCCTAAAAGCCCCGTGCTCTGTAGTGCCATCTTTATCTTAAGTCAAGTGTCCTTGTATGCATGTGTCTGTTTTGGATTTACTCTTCTTTTATATGAGTTTATATTACTGCTCTTGTCCTAGTTCTACTGTCTTAATTTTTAGTGTAGGTTTAAAGTAAAGCTTAATGTGATAGAATAGATCTTCCAATTTTCATCTTCTTCATTATCCTCTTGCCTATTTTTGGCCCTTAAATAAAATAATTATTTTATTAATTTATACATTTAAAATCCTATTAGGATATTGATTGCACTAAATTTGCAAATCTTTTTTGGAAGGGAATTGGCATTTTTTAATGTTAAATCTTCTAGTCCATGAAGGTGATGTTTCCCTCCATTATTTAAGTCATTTTTACTTTTCCTCAATAATGTTGTATGACTTTCTGGGTAGAGATCTTGTATATCATTTGTTTTATTGATTTCTAGTTATTTACATTTTTTTAGTGACATTGTAAATGATATCATAAAATTTTTATCATTTACTCATTATTACTGGTAAATAAAAATAAATAATTTGGGGTAATAGACCGTTTTCCTGGTAATGTTACTAATGTCACTTATTAATTTTAGTAATTCAGCTGTAGTTTTTTTTTTCTCTGAATAGAAGCATATCATCCGCTTAATGACAGTTCTAATTCTTCCTTTCCAAGCCTTATACTTTTATTTCTTTTTCTTGTCTTATTGTGCTGGCTAGGATTTCCAGTACAATGTTGAATTGAGGTGGTGAGTATGGGTATCTTGATTAATTCCTGTTTGTGGAAAGTTTTGAATATTTCATTGAGTTTGCTTTTTTTGCTGTAGGCTTTATGTGGATACCCTTTTTCATATTTAGAAAGTTCCCTTCTATCCCTGTTTTGCTTTGAGTTTTTAAATCATGAATGGAGATCAACTGCATTTTCTGCATTTGAGTTGATTATCTGATTTTTCTCTTTTTTTCTGTTACTGGGGAAATTAGCAGGATGGATTTTCAGCTGTAAACTAGTCTTCAATTCTTGGCATATAACAAACTTGGTTGTGCTGTATTTTTCTTTTATATATTGCTGGAATTGGTTTGGTATTCATTTGTTAAAGATCTTTGCATTCATGATCATGAATGGTATCGGCCTATACCATTCATCTTCTGATAGCCTTTGTCAGGCTTTGGTATAAAGACTGTGTTGACTTCTTATAGCAGATTAGGGCATATTTCCTCTTTTACTGTTCTCAGGATAAGTCTGTGTAAGATTGCTCTGGTTTCTTCTGGAAACGTTTGATAGAATCTGCTGGTAAAACAACAGTCTGGTTCTAATATTTTTTTTTGTGGGAATTTATAAAATTTTTTTAAAAAAATTAATAATTTTTTTAAATTATCAGTCTCATTTCTTCAATAGTTAACAGGCCTATTCAGATTTTCTACTCTCTTCTTGCATCTCTTTTGGTAGTAATTTGGTAGTCTCACAAAGGATTTATCAATTTTGTTGGACTTTCCAGAACAACTTTTCCTTTTATTGGTTCTCTACTTTTATGTTTGTTTTCTGTTTCATTGTGTTTTCTTCATGTGTATGTATATATATATATATATATATATATATATCAGGTTATACATACATATATATGTATGTATAACCTGATATATAAGTATAAATAATGTATTTTTTCCTACCTCCACTTTTTTTGTGTTTAATTTGATTTTTGTTTCTTAATTTCTTGAGATGGATGCTTACATCAATCCTTTTCAGCTTTTACCCCTTAAGTATAGCTTTAGCTCAGAACTTTTAATAATTAGTATTTTCATTTTCATTTATTTCATTATGTTTCCTAATTTTCATTGTGATTTTTCTCTTGATTCATATGTTATTTTATGTGGTTTTTAGTTCTCAAAAACACAGGGATTGTTTTGATTAACCTTGTTAATGATTTCTTGGGTTCTGTGGGCAGAGAAGAGACTGTATAATTTCAGTACTTTGAAATTAGTTGAAACTTGCTTTACCCAGCATGAGTATCTGTAGAAAAGATGCATCCTGCAGTTCTTGGTTGCAGAATTTTATATATGCCAGTTAGGTCAAAGTTGTTAAATTGTTTTGTAAATATTTTGTTTAATTGGTTATTGGGAGAGGTATTTAAAAATCTTCCACTATGTTTTGGATTTGTGTGTTTTTCCTTTTAGTTTTGTTAATTTTTGTTTTATATGCTTTGAAATTATATTATTAGGTACCTAAAATTTTAAATATTTGCTGATGAATTGACCTTTTTATTAGTAAGAAATGTCCCTCTTTATTCTTAGTATTACTTTATGTGATTTAGCACTCTGGTCAGCTTTCTTTTTCTTAACATTTTCATAGCACCTATTTTTTACCTCTTTCTTTTCAAACTTTTTGTACCCTTAGATTTAAGTTGTGTCTTTGCAAGAGCCATATAGTTTGGTTTTAGTTTTGTTACTGTTATTTTAAATCCTGTCTCATAATTGCTATTATTGAATTTACTCTTTTTACATTTAGTGTTATTATTGATATATTGGGTGTAAACTTACCACTTAATGTACATTTTCTATTCCTTGCTCCATTTACTTTTTCTTTTGGCTTTTTTGTTTTGGGGAAGTGGGGTGGTGATAGGGCACATTGTATTATTATTTTTACCCTAATAGCATGGTAATTATGCATTCTTTCACTATTTTTTTTAATTGATTACTCTAGAAATAGCACTCTGTGCCATTGATATATTAAGGTCTGATATAAATTAATTATTTTATTTCTTTCCAGAAAATGCAAGGAGTGTAAAACAGTTTAACTTCATTTACCCTACTCTATTTTTAGGCTACTGTTGTCATATTTTATTTACTCTATCATTGCTGTACATTCCTTTTTGTATTTTCTGAGGTTTCATCTGGGATCCTTTTCTGCCTAAAGAAACATCTTTAGCTCCTGTATTGTGGGCTTGCTGGTGATACTGTTTTGTTTGAACTATATATTATTTAAATTTCATTTTTGCAAGTTATATTTTCTGGCATAGAATTTTAATTGACAGTTATTTTCTTTCAGCACTTTGAAGATGTTACTTCATTATCTTCTGACTTCTGTTGTTTCAGTTGAGAAATCAGCTTTCAGTTGTATAATTGCTCCTTTAAAGGTAATGTGACTTTTCTTCTCTGGCTATTTAATTTTGTTTTTCCTTATCTTTAGTTTCAGCAATTTCACTATGATGTACCAAGGGTAATTTTCTTTGTATCCATCTGGTTTTGCTTTGTGGTAGTGTGGTTCTGGAATCTGTGGTTTGATGTCTCATCAGTTATTGAAAATTATCAGCCATTATATTATCTCTTTGAAACTTCTATTTCATTCTTTTTTTTCTCTCATTCTGGGATGACAGTGAAACATGTGTTAGACCTTTTTATCATATCCCATATTTTCTTTATCCTCTTTTTTTTTGTTTTATTATACTTCCTTCTGGATCCTTTTTTTTTAAAAATAATCTTCAATTTCACTATTTCTCTTTTTATCTGTGTCTAATGTAATATTAAACCCATCTATTGAGTTTTTAAATTATTGTAGTATTTCAAATTCTGTACTTTCCTTTTAGCTTTATTGTATTTTTTTTTGTTCTTTGTTGAAATTCTCAATCTTTTATTTCTTTAAAGTGTCAAGCACAGTTAAAGTCCATGTCTGATAATTCCAGCATTTAAAACTCCTGTCACTTTGTTTCTATTGTCTTTTTTGCCTTTTATTGACATTGACTTATTTCTTTGTATATTTGGTTATTGTCTCTTGGTGTTCCAGATACTGTATATGAAAAATTACAGGAATGAGTTGAGGCTCAGGATATTAATTTCCTTCCTTAGAATTTATGTTGGCTTCTGATAGACAGCCAGTAGTACAAGCAGTCCTAGATCACATTAATACCATTATCAGTGGAGGTGATTTTAAGTGTAAGAATAATGCTAGTCTACTCACTTTGTAATTGGTTAAATACTGTCATTTATTGCTATGTAATTATTGTCCTTTTGCAGTTCTCTTTTACACTAGAATATAGCTCTTGCTGTCTTAGTTCAGCCTGGGGGGATTAAAATATCACCATCAATTGTAGGCATTCTTTCTAATTTTTATCCTTTTCGTCCCTGTGTCTGTGGAAGCTTTGCACCTATTCATATCTCCTCTGGTAGAATTGCCAAGTGCCTGTATAGGAGAAAAGGGATTCCAGGTGCAAGGTTTACTATTTTTCTGTTCTCTTGTCTCTTGGTTCGGTAATTTTTCACTGCCTTATCAGTCCTTTGATACCTTTAAAAACATTTTTATTTCGTTTAGCTTTTCTAGTTCTCCTTGTCAGGTATTTTGCCATTGCCAGACTCTCTCATTCTGTGCAGTAATCTTTATTCCTGATTTTTAGTAATAAAAGTTAACGTATCTAAATTTTTATGGATTTCTTATTTATAACTTTTAAATTATAACTAAAATATGGATTGTAGCTCAACAGTTTTTATCATTTTAAGGTAAATAAAATTACTTTGGTGGTTTGTTGCAAACACCAAAGACTGGTAAAGGTTAAAGATGAAATTAAGCCATGAAATAAGATAATATAATGAATACTTTTTGTATAGTTAAATTCATTCAGTTTAAAGGATTTGTTTCTGTGATTGTATCCCTTTTACTTTTTTGTGATTAAAATGTTATTTTTTTAATGAAATGATGATAAAACCACGTTGTAGTTTGAGTTTAAAATTTTATTTGTCAAAAAAAAAAAGTTAACAACCTTTGTGTCCCTATTCCCATTAGGTTTTTAAAACTTTGCTATTCTGTCAAGTCCGAAAGTCTGGAAAACTTTTTTTTTCCTTTACCAGTACTGCTAATTAAGTAAATCATTAAAAATTGTCTTTTTCTTTATTTTGATTAATTTCATAGGGTTTGAAATGACCTGTTTTGCTATCAGGAACCTTAATCAGTATGTTACATAGTGTTATTTCCTGTTCTTAAGGTAACGTACTTTGCTTAAAAAAAAAAATAGAAAGAAAGAATAAAAGCCTACCAGGAAATTTACCTTAAATACTCTGTTTTGCTAGTTGCATTTTGACTTTTAAAGACATGTTGAAAAGGAAGTAACACTTTAGGAAAAGAATGAATACATATGTATAGATATTCTTCAGTTCCCTACATTTTTGCTTGCCACATACGCAAGGTGGACAGCAGACTGATTGTTTTGGAGTTTTTTTTGGTGGGGGGTGGTTACTTATTGATATCTTGTTTTCTTAAGACCTGGTAGCCCACTGATTTTTATTATTATGGAGTAGCTTTTATTCGTCCTTTCCTTATTTTTATTTTTATTTTTTTGGTGCATGGTCCAGTAATTGAACCTGGGTCTCCCACGTGGTAAGCAAGCATTCTACCACTGAACCACCAGCATTCTACCACTGAATCACCTACCCTTTATTTTTTAATATCTCAGGACATGTTAGGGAAATTCGTTTTTCAATCATCTGGTGTTTATTAGTTGCCTACATTGTAGTAGAAATTAAGGACATAAGAAAGGTTTAAAATACAGCTCGCTTTCAAAAAAATTAGTTGGGCAGATAATACGTATGAAATAGTTATATAGCAATAAATGACAATGTGGAATTAATTATAGTGTTCATTTATACAGCTTGTATATACCATTTATAATAATTTAAATTATGAGATATTAACAAAAGACCAAACAGAAGAAAGAAACAAATGTTAGTATAGATAAGAATTTAATATATGTTAGGGAAATATCACATTTCATTTGGGGAAAGAGTTATTTTTCAATAAGTCATGCCAGGATAATTTGGTTACCTATTTGGTAAGAACTATATTCTCATCTAATACCACATTCAAAAATTAATTCCAGCTGTATTAAGAAGTCAGTATTTAAAAAAATTAAATTACAAAAAAAGCCAGGAAAATACAACTGAATATTTTCTGTTTTCTGAGTGTGGAAAAACTTCTGATCACAGAAGGAGATCTTAAAGGAATACACAGCTAGATTTCAATATAATTTTCTTTAAGGTTTATTAAAGGGCAAATAGACAAAAGCATAAAGAAATAAAAAATATTAATAAGATCTCCAATAGATACATGGGAAAATGGTATCAGAGACAATCAATAAAAATGGGATTCAAAGTGGCTAATAGATTTTTTGGGAAATTTTCAGCCTTGCATTAGTAACAACAAAAAAATGCATTCTTGCCTGCCATGCTGGAGAGGTGCCTGCCCATGTGGGGGGGCAGAATGCACATCAAAACAATGAGATTAGATTTTCAAATTGTAATATTTGATACAAGCATTTGTAAATATATATCAAATATGTATTTGTTATGCATGTGTTATATAATAATACTTAAAAAAAAAACAGAACCAACCACTAAAAGTTAGAATGATTGATACTGTGACTGCTCACATGTGTTGCTCTCTGATGCAGTCTGCCCCTCAACTATTCTCCTAGTCTACTTATTATTGTGTTTATCATTCCCTTGTCTTAAAGGTTTTCACACTGTATTTATCACCAAATAATAATTGTTTAGTTTTGCTTACTTTTGAAGTTCTTCCTGATTTGCCTTCTCCTTTTATCATTTTTTTTTCTTTCTGTTTCTGTGGAGGTGGTAGGATATCAAACAAGAATACTTATATAGACTAAAGAGATTGTATTAAATCTGGATATGTAAGGACAGATAATATCAGAATCATCTGGGGATTTATCAAGGTCACCTGGAATAAATTACGCCCTCTTGAAGATCACTGCCTGAAGGAGTCACTTTTACTAAAGGAAGTCTATCCTATTTCTCAGGTGATTTGGAGCAGAAAATGGCAGAGGACTGTATTAAAGATCACTCTAATTTTTCTCATTTTTCTTTTTGATCTCAATGTAAATGAAGGCTAACTCTGGGATTTTTTTGTTTACCTAATATAACTGGAGAAGTTGAATTTAACTTAACAGTTTCACATTGAAAACTTACTACGTTCAACATGATGTCAGACACCTTGAAAGACATTAGATGTTAATATAAATAAGACAGGTCCTTTTTTACTGGAATTAATTAATTCTTCTGAGGAACTTAAAATTATTTGTACAAGGCAATGATTTTTCAAGAGATATATAAGCACACTACTACTAGGATACAAAAGAGAACTGAGTTTGATTTAATTTGATTCTAGGAAATGGATTAGTTAAGAAAGATTGTGAAACTCCTAGAAAGACTGGGGAAATTTTTAATAATTAGCAGAGGGTAGGGGAGAATATTCCAGACAGAACTATTTAAGCTAAGGAGTAGAGGCTTGAAGTTTGGGGGCATGTTTTGGAATTGTGAATGATATGGTTTATTAGTATGCTGAGGAAAGAATGGACTGAAAAGGTAGGTATTGGCCGTATCAGTAAAAATCTTAAATGATGACAAGCTGTCTGTTCATTGGATCTAAGAACCTTATTTCCTAAGACTTTTCTTTTGATTAATGGATACCGAAATTGCTATCCTGTTATATCGAACTCATGATTAATTATATTTTCAAGAGGAGGCAGAGATTTTTGTCTGTTTTGCTTACTGTTTTATCATCCAAGCATAGAATAATATCTGGCCTAAATAGACATCCATTCGATATATGTTAGATGAATGAATGATTTTAGATTTTTATTTTTTAAAAGAAAAATTTCATTTGTACCTTAAGGAGATTTTGTTTTTACAGATCAGGTTGTTTATGGAACCTTATATAATGTGCCTTACTTTATTTTACTTTGTCTTGCTCTTGTATTCTTGGCAATGAATAATGAAAGGTCTTATAACTAATGATCATACTGTGCCTTTATTACAAGGCATAATTACCATCTGTGAATTGGTTCAGATTTCAAAAATCTTTGGTTTTTTAAAAGATATTTTCCTGAGGTATGGTATTGCTTCATTCCTTTTTCTTTGTTTTTAAATAGAAGTTGTAGGTTTACAGAAAAATCTTGATAAAATAGAGTTCCCATATATCAACTTATTATCACACCTTAGAACAGTGTGGTACATTTGCTACAATTCATGGAAGAACATTTTTACAGTTGTACTGTACAATAATATACACTAGGGTTCACTGTGTTCTTTAATCTTGATTTTAATCATTTCTGGGAATATGTGACACCATTTTTATTCTGCAACTTAGTTTCCACTGTAAATATGGTCTTTATGTTTACTATTCATTTTAGTATTTTAAATTTTGTATTTTTTATAGTTCTGCATAAATTATTCTTAATTTTCATATAATGTGTACTTTGAAAACATAATTTTAAGTTGAATTATAATTTAACTATACCTTGTATTATTTAGTATTTGCTCAAGGGATTAAAATATGCATTTTTAATTTATTATAGACCCCCTTCAATTATATAATAGCATTTTACATAAAATGTAAGAACTTTACAATAATACAATTGTTTACTCCCCCATTTTCCTTCTCTGTACTGTTGTAGCCATATATAATACTTGTACATATGTTATAATCCTATATACATTATCTTTGTTTAAACATTTATCTTTTGACAAATTAAGATACAATTGTCATTTACATTTTCCAACATATTTACCAGTTTTTAATGCTGTTCTTTTTTGCATATCCTTATTTCCATCTGGAAATTTCCTTTTAGCTTAAAGGACAACTTTAGATATTTCTTGTAATGTGTGTCTGCTGGTGAGGAATTTTCTTTGCCTTCGTTTATCTGAAAATGTTTTCATCTTCATATTTTAAAGGTAGTTTCAAAATGTTGTATTGACTTCTGACCTGCATTGTCTTTGATGAGAAGTTAGCCATCATTTGTATTGCTGTTTTCCTGTCTCAACTGTTCCTTTATTCTCTGGCTTCTTTTAAAATGTTTTCATTAAGTTTGTTTTTCAGCAGTTTAATATGATGTGACATTTTGTGATTTTCTATATATTAATCTGCTTTGGGTTTGCTGAACTTCTTAAATAATGTAGATTGTTTGTCATCAAAGATGAAAAATTTGGTATCATTATTTTTTCATTGTCCTCCTGCCTTATTCCCTCTCTCTCCTTTTTCTGGGACTCCATTTATAGATATGTTTCACCATGTAATATTTTCAGAATGGGTACTAAGGTCTTGTTCATTTCAACTTTTTTTTCTGTCTCAGCTTGAGTTTGGATAATTTCAGGTTACTTGAACCTTTATGCTACTATGCCCAATTTGTTGTTGAACCTATCCAGTGAATTTTTTTTTTTATTTCAATGCTGTAATTTTTAGTTCTAGGAATTTTGTTTGGTTTTTAGACTTTCCATAAAAACTTCTGAAATTCCTCTTTTCTTCACACAGTCTAAGCATCTTTCTCTGAAAATTATTTGACATGTCTATAATAGTCATTTTAATGTCATCTTCTAATTCCATTATATGTGTCATCTTGTCATCTGTGAGTCCAATTTTATTGACTGTTTTCTTCCTGTCTGCCCTTGCTTCTTGTTCTTGTTTTGCATATCTACTGATTTTTCATTGTATATGGGAAATTGTGCATGAAACTCTAGAGACTGGATCCTATGAGCTTCTTCTTAAGAATATTGAATTTTGTACCAACCAGCAGTTAAATCGTCAGTAGATTACTTTGATCTTATGGAGGCTGAGTTTTAGGCATTTTAAAGGTGGGTCTGTTTAGGTTTTGTTCTTAGTCCTAGGTATCCTGGAGCATGATCCTTATTCATAAGGTATAACTCTTCTTAGGTTTCCATGTGAAAGCCTGGGTTTACTGAGCCCCTCAAAACTTGACAGGTCTGGAACTCCAAACTGTTTCCATTACCTTGGGCAGCTGCTGAGCACTTTTAACCTTCCATTTGTTGCTTTCTGCTAGGTTTCTTGTGGTTTTATCCTGTGCACATACAATTTAGGAATCAGACAGGGATTTTAGGGGAATTTGTACATGTATTTTGGGGTTTCCTTGTGCCTCCTTCCTTTGTAAAATCTTTCCCTTTGATTTCTGCTGCTATGGCAGCCTTACCTTAAGTCTGACTTCTAATACCTCAGCCAAGTAACTGCCATTTTCTACTTCATCCCCACCTTGTGACCCATACAAATGGTGGTGAGACCTCATTTCACTTCAAGTGTTACCTTATTTCAGGGACTACCACTATTTCTTCTAGTTTCTGCCTAGTTTGAGTTGTTCTTCATTGCTTTCAAAGAGTTGTTTTTATAGTTTGTCCAGAATGTGTAATTGCCATTGTCGAGGGGTTTACTCTGATAGAAGCTACTCTACCATTATGCAAGAAAATCATGAAAAGATTTTACCATGATTTTTTTCTTGGGAGCAGAATCTTTTATCACCTCCTCATTTAATTGCTTTGTGAATGCAGATTTTTGTCTGTAGGTTTTTTTTTAAGCATGCTTACATATGGAATCAGTTTGAAATTTTTAGATTGACTGAGCCGTGGATAAAATTACTGCAATTTGATATTGTCATCAGTTCTTATTGAAAAAGTTTTAAAGCTATAAAAACAGTTATGTCTTGATCAAAATTAAGTCTTAATCTTTAAAAGAGTAATCTGTTATCTGTAAAGGGCTGTGACTACCTATTGCCTTCTGTTTTCACTGTCTGATGCATTTAGAAAGTTTGTAAATATAGACCAATTTTTATGTTCTTGCACGCGGTTGGAGTAGCAGATGGATCCAAAAGTGCTTTGAATATATTTTAAATTCCATAACTGGAAAATCTTGTCATTGAAAAATATTTTTTTGATAATCAGTGTATTTTCAAGGTAGGCATAGAGTAGATTTCTTTAGTTTGAATCCAGTTTCTTTTTTATAAAATTTCTATATAACATCAATATTCACTTTCAATGGCAGAAATCCCCATCAAGTGAATTGAAAACTTCCAATGAAGAAGAAGTTAGAGTGGATTCCAGTCCAGTATCATGCTGGGATTATATGCTAAAAGTACTGTTCCTTCCTACCATGCATTTGTAGCACTTTGCTAACTTTAGAATGTTTTCTTCTCTATGCCTTTTTAAAAATTGTAAGAATATTGTACCTGGAAAACCTCTGACTTTTAATTTTTAAACTAGGAATACTACAAAATTAAAGGACCAGCTCAAATTTTACTTAAACTAGAATTAGTGTCTACTTTCTCTGAATTTTTATGGTATATATGCTAGATCATTTATATACCAAAAATGACATCATAATTAGTAGTTCTCTGTATATGTCTAATGTCCTCTGCCAGTTTTAGGTTATTTCTTGGCAAGGACTATAGTTTACAAATTTTATGTGTCTAGCACAGTACTTATGCAAAGGAGGCAACTATAATTTTGTAAGTATGTAAGAATAACTGAAGTTTTGTTCTTTTACCTGAGAATTTGTATAGTCTGTCAGGACTGAATTGTATTATTGCAGTTCACCATTAGATGTCACTTTCTAACATATTTTATCTTCTTACAAATAAATTCCTTACTAAAGGCTTACCAAATTCTTGAAGTTGGCACTCCAATACAGATGCATTTAAACTAAGAGGTGTCCATACGTTTTGAAGTGGTACCTTTTTAGAGAATAAGAAGCATTCATAAATTCTAAATTTTATTATCTTTCAGTTATGTGTCTATGTTTCCACAGAAACAACTGGTTTTCCTTAAGTTTTCTTTAAATCTTGCATGCTGGCATTATTTCTGAATTGTTGTTTCTGTGCAGCAAAGTTTAGAAGTATAAGAAGCAGTAGTAGGAAGAAGAAGGATATTCAGAAATACCTTGGAACATGTAATACAAGATGTATTGTTATTACTAGTATAATACTGAAAAACAGCTTCTTATTCTAGGAGCCTTATCAACTCTAGACTCACCAGAATTGAGTGCTGGTTTTATCTGGGTTTGTCAAAGAAACGGGGAGAACTAACTTGTAGAAGTACAGAAAATGAGATTCATATGTTGGCCAATTATAGAACACAATAAAGTGCTAAGAATGTGTTTCCCTCGTTTAGTCTTTTCTCTTAAAAGATGGGAAAAGCCAGGCCAAGATGATTTCAGCAATTCCAGAAGGTTTAATGTTTACATTATGCTTAAGGGCCTAGATTTAAAACTCATTCTGATAATCTGTATGATTTAGAGATTCTGTTTCACTGGTTCTCAGATGCTGGAATTCATGATGGAAGAGGCAGTTCATGGTGAAGATTTAACAGGCCTATATTATTCCTAACAGATAAATCCTTCCAATCCTTCTCTTAACTCTCTCTCTGAGTTAAGAGAATCTTAGGCTATGCATATCCCAGGTGTGATGTGAGTAGTGAACTATGGTCCTCTTGTAATACCATTGCTAATCAGACATCAAGGCTGTTGATCCTGTTTTTTCCCCTATTGTCTTGCCAGGAGATAGCCAGAAAATTATTTGGAGGTGTTGTGTCTATTTTTCCTCAGATTACACAGATACTGAATTTGACTAAAAGAGAAGTGTTGTTTCTTAATAATGTAATAAATGCCCTGAAACTAACACTTAATTCAAGAATGTGAACATGGATTAGGTCCACCCATGTAATCCTCCAGTAAACCATCCCATAGTATTTCAGATCTCACTCCAGATTAACCCTATCTCTGTATTTTCTGTTTATGGTTCTATTTTTAAAATATTGTTTTTACATATTAATATATGTCTATAAAATTTGATTTTTTAAACATTGTGACTTTAATGCACTAAATTGATGATTTGTGCATTTACATTACATTTCTATTCCTCTATCAAATTATACACAGTTTATGAAATTATATATCTTATTCTAAACAAATAATGAAATAAGTTTTATATTGTAATGTTTCTGCTTTAGAATAAAATTAAAACTTTTTTTTTGATGTACCAGTATAAGGTGACCACTTGTCCTTCTTGGAAAGTCCTTTCTAAAGTTTTGGGGTTTAAAAAGTCGTTCTTATGTGACATAATGAAGTGAATGATCATTTTTATGAAGTAATTGGTGATGTGGGTGGTAGAAAATAAAATTTAAAATTGGCAGCACTCATTAATATAATCACCAATAATCAAGAGTTGCTGATAATGTTACTCATCTGTATTGATCATAATTCATTTTATAATTCATGTTTTTTCTCCTTATGTTTTTGTATATTACCACAGCTAAGGAAGTAAACAGGTCATGGCACGTTTAACAAAAAGACGACAGGCGGATACAAAAGCTATCCAGCATCTTTGGGCAGCTATTGAGATTATACGGAACCAGAAGCAAATTGCCAACATTGATCGTATTACAAAGTAAGCAAATTTAAGCAAAAATAACTCTGTAAAACAATATTTAAGACTTTGGGAAGAAATACCTGATTTATTATGCTGATCCACATGTATTAAAAATTACCAAAATCACTTTTTGCCTTTCAGGAATATACATTTGTTAGAGAAACAAATACAGAAACATTTACAACCAACTTGTTTTTTAGAGATTTTACAAATAAATGTGAGATTTTAGCATTGGGCAAGTATGATATGTATAGTAAATAACATCTTAGTAGTACAGATCTCACTAACCAAGAATTCTTAAGTATTTTATTCTGTATTTTAGAAGTTATGTAAATAAATATTTGGTTTTTTAAAAAGCATTTTGATTTTTTAGTTTCTTAACCTATTTCTCCTGGTATAGACAAAGATTTTCAGGAAAGAAGAAATCAAACTTTATGAATATGCTATTTATATATTGTAATACTAATTAAAAGTGTCTTAAAATTGGAACTTTGTTTTGTTACATTTGGTTTTCTAAGTATTTTAAAAGGAATAAAACTCAATTTATCTTTTTAAAAAGTTCTGATGATTTTTTTTTATTTAGATAGCATTTCTTTACATCTATTCTTCCCCCACATTCTTCAGTGCTTAAAAAAATGGAAAACAGATAATGTACAAAATCTCATTAGGAAAATTTTTTATTGATATATATTCACATGCCATGTAATCATCTAAAGTGTACAATTAGTGGTTCACAATATCATCATATAGTTGTGCATTTATTATCACAATCGACTTTTTTCTTTTTTGTGAAAAATAACATATACAAAAAAGCAATAAACTTCAAAACACATGAGAACAATTAGTTGTAGAGTAGATTTCAGAGTTTGGTATGGGTTATAATTCCACAATTTTAAGTTTTTTCTTCTAGCTAAAACCTATCAATATAATGATTCAGCAATCATACTCATTTATTAAACCCTACCTTCTCTGTATAACTCCACCATCAACTTGTATAAAACTTCATTTAAGAAATGTTTTCCTCATTATCCTCTGAAATAATTTTTTTTGCCTTTATTAAAGAGTAACAAAATTGAGTACTTTAGCCTGAGGACCCGGGTTCGATTCTCAGTGCCTGACCATGTTAAAAAAAAAAAAAATTGAGTACTTTATACTTTTTCCTAATCTGTATTCTGGTGAAGAAGATTATAAAATTTATGTAAGAGAGAAGGAAAAGGAGAAAGAAATGGGATGATACTATATGCTGCTCTAACTATACTGACCCTTTGAAAATTTTAAAGTTGGCCATTTACAGCTGTTAGCCCCTATAGACTAATCAGAAGGAGAAAAAAAATACCTATGTGGAAAATAAAACTGATATACATAGTACATTATTATAATTATTACATTTTTTAATAAAGCAAACAGATTGAAGCATGGTGACCACATACAAGTTACAGTGAGGTAATACTGGTATAAACAACATTTTTAAAAGTCTCAAAGAATAAAAAGCAGTAAGTATTTTCCTGTGGTTTGGATTTTTTAAAAATCTGGTTTGTATGCATCAAAATTGTATACAGAAGAATGCTGAACTTAGTTACTGTTCTTTGAATTTAATTTTTTAAAATTGAAGTCATTTAAGTTTGACTGAAGTATTCAAGTTTTCAGACTATTCTTGCTAATTCTATGGCATCTTTCTCTAAAAGCTTTATGGATATTATCATAAATTCCTAGTATGATAGTGTACATAGTTTGGCCATTAATGCTCCTGTTAGGTTATAGCATCCTACTGTCTGAGAACTAACTACCCACAGTAATGGGTGCAGATATCTTATAGATTATCATAGCATCTATATGTATATACATGTGTACACATGTTAAATTATAATAAAAGATATTAGGAAGTTTGCCTGCATCTCACTTTGCATTATGGATTGTTGCTAAAGTATTCATTTTTCTCCTTTCTTTATCAGTACAGCTTTAAAGAGTACCAAAGCTTATTTTTCCAAAGGCCCATAGTTCTTAAGATAAATATGAATAAATATATTTACCTACCAAATAGTCTTTGGTTTATCAGTCTTATCTAAAGATTAAAAAAAAAATCAGTAGTTAAATGGTTTAAGTGTTGTTCCCAATGTTTCTTCTGCCTATCTCGTTTGAAAGGTATAGCATATTTCTTTTTATTAAGGTGGCTCACTTCATAGCATCCTGTACTTCTCTCATAACATTAATCACATTTGTAATCATTTTTTGCTAGGCCATCAGCTCCAAGAAGTAACTGTCTAAGTAACTGACTAGTCTAGTGCTCTTCTTCTTGATTAATGTAATTTCCTTGCTTATTATCTTTGCCTAAGGTAAATTAGGAAGTAGCATTGTACTATGACAAGAAGTCAGATCTTTTGCTTTAAAGCCTAATATTCCTATTCTGCACTCTAGACAGCTACTTGTTAAGCCTTGGATTCATTTTAAATAAAATCACTCTGCTTAGTTAACAGCCAAGTTTGGACATAGAAGTATCTTTTAATCTTTCCAATATCATAAGTTATTGAAGGCTATGGTAGAGTTTCGTCAAGAATGCCCATATAGTCATTAAATTTTTGTCAACAGTGTATATATATATATATATTATATATATATAGTCATTAATCCTTTAATCTTTACAAATAAAATAGCTTGTTACTGAAGGCTGCAATAGGGTTATTGCCAGGAATGTATACATAATCATCAAGTTTAATTCTGTAATTTAACTATTGAGTGGTCCCATTTTTTTTCTTAAATTTAAAAATTTATTTTATTTTTTAAAAATGTCCAAGTACATTTTAATAAGTAGTTATAGAACAGATTTAAAATTTGGTATGGGCTCCAGTTCTATGATTTTTGGTTTTTTCTTATAGCTGCTCCAAGACACTGGAGACCAACAGAAATATCAGTATTCAGCAGTCATACTCATTTGTTAAATCCTATCTTTTCTTTTACACTCCTCCTTCTCTCTAAATAACATATATACATAAAAGCAATAAATTTCAAAGTACATCACAACAATTAGTTGTAGAACAGATTTCAGAGTTTGATATGGTTACAATTCCACAATTTTAGGCTTTTATTTCTAGCTACTCTAAGGTACTGGAGGTTAAGAGAAATATCAGTATGATTCAGCACGCATACACACTGTTAAACCCGACCTTCTCTGTATAACTCCACCATCACCTTTGATCTTTCTCTCACTCTTTAGGAGTGTTTGGGCTGTGCCCTTTCTAACTTTTTCATGTTGAAAGGGGCTGTCAATAATATGGATAGGGAGATGAAACTAGTTGATGTTCTGGAAAGGCTAGCCCCTTTGCATTTCAAGACTTACCTGGTCCACATACCCATCTGGAGGTTGTAGCTTTTGGAGAGTTACCTTAGTGCACAGAACCTTTGTAGAAACTTAGATAATGCCCTAGGTATTCTTTAGGATTGGCAGGAATGGTTTTGGTTGGGTTTGGCAAGTTATGATACGTAGCAGTGTCTTACTGAAGCATGCATAAGAGTCACCTCCAGTATAGCCTCTTGACTCTATTTGAACTCTCTCAGAGGGGCTCCATTATTAAAAATAAAAGCTGTACAGTTTCAGTCATGTAATGTTAATATTCGGATACCTGGTACATCTTAATACTGTAGTTTACTTCCGTAGGATGATATGGTTCTGCTAGTTTTTATGTTTGTATGATGTGTCTTTTTAAAAAATTTTTTTATTGTATAGTATAACATATATACAAAGCAAATAAATAAAAAAGCAATAGTTTTCAAAGCACTCATCAAAAAGCAATTACAGGGTGGGCCACGGTGGCTCAGCAGGTAAGAATGCTTGCCTGCCATGCCCGAGGACCCGGGTTCAATTCCTGGTGCCTGCCCATGTAAAAAAAAAAGAAAAAAAAAAAAAGCAATTACAGGACAGATCCCAGAGTTTGTCATAGGCTACCGTATGATCCTCTTAGATTCTTCCTTCTAGCTGCTCCAGAAAGTAGGAGGCTAGAAGGCTTAATAAATATTTTTTATTATCACAGTCAACTTTTTTCCTTCTTTTTTCATGAAAAATAACATATATATGAAAAAGCAATGAATTTCAAAGCACAGCACCACAATTATTGTAGAAAATATTTCAGAGTTTGACATGGGTTATATTTCCATAATTTTAGGTTTTACTTCTAGCTTCTCTAAGATGCTGGAGACTAAAAGAGATATCAGTTTAATGATTCAGCATTCATATTCATTTGTTAAATCCTATCTTCACTGTGTAACTCCACCATCACCTTTGATCTTTCCATCCCTCTCTTTAGGGGTCTTGGGCTATGTCCATTCTAATTTTTTTTCCAATTTTCTGTATTGAAAGGGTCTGTTACTAATACTGGGCAGGGAGATGGAACTATCTGATGTTCTGGAGAGGCTGGGCCCTCTAGGTTTCAGGACTTATCTGGACTAGGGACCCATCTGGAGGGTATAGGTTTCTGGAAAGTTACTCTAAATTGCATGGAACCGTTGTGAGATCTTATATATTGCCCTAGGTGTTCTTTAGGATTGGCTGGAATGGTGCTGGTTGGGGTTGGCAAGTTATGATAGGTAGCAAGGTCTAACTGAAGTTTGCGTAAGAGCAACCTCCATAGTAGCCTCTTGACTATTTGAACTCTCTCTGCCACTGAAACTTTATTAGTTACACTTCTTTTCCCCCTTTGGTTGAGATGGAATTGTTGATCCCATGGTGCTAGGGCTGGATTCACCACTGGGAGTCATCTCTTACATTGCCAGGGAGACTTTTATTCCTAGATGTCATGTCCCACATAGTGGGGAGGGCAATGATTTCACTTGCAGAGTTGGACTTAGAGAGAGTGAGGCCACATCTAAGCAACAAAGGAGGTCCTCCAGAAGTAACTCTTGGGCATGCCTATAGTTAGTCTAAGCTCCTTGGCTACCAGCGTAAGCTTTACACGAGTAAACCTCAGGATTGAGGGCATGGCCTGTTGATTCAGGTGTCCCTAAAGTTTGACACAATATCGGGGGATTACCTGATAGTAAGATTTAATAGCTCCAGATTCTTTCTCCCATCTCTCAAGGAACTTTGCCAATACTTTTTAATTATCTGCTTAATATACTCTAGGATGTATCCAGGTAGTACAATCTATACAGGATTAAAGAATCTTTTTCTTATTCTGGGCTCCCTGTGTTTCAATTGTTCAAATCAGCTTATACAGATAGGTTGAGTTAGATTATGCATGACAGAAAATTTCAGTTCCAGAATAAGTAAACCTTTCTTCCATTGGTCTCAAAGAGTTTGTGTGGTTCTAAAATACAGACACTGTCTTCTTTACCCCTGTGTGGTATGATATGTCTTTTAAGTCTCTTTTAACATATTGGTTTGTCATTCATCTGGTTTGTTTGATTGATTACTGACTGCAGTTTACTTCTTGAAGAAACTGGGTCATTTGTTCTGTGATTTCCCATAGTCTGGGTTTTGCTGGTTTCACCCCTGTGGTCTCATTTAACCTGCTGCTCAGTCCTTTATATTTCATGGAAATTGATAGTTTTATCTAGAGGCTGGGTATGGGGGCAAGACTATTTGATAGGTGGTGGTGTGTTCTTCTATCAGGAGGTACATAAATTGTTGATTCTCACCTCCTGGTTGATTCTCATTTTATGATGTTAGCAGCTATTGGTGCTCTGTGGCTAAATCCAATAACTCACAAGTATTGCAAAATGATAATAGTCTAATTTTATCTTTTCCATTTTGGGCTGGAAATATCTATAAAGACATGAACTTTATAGTTCATATCTTTCAATATATTATTGAACTTTCAATATATGATTGAATATATATGAATTTTCATATAGTTCATATCATTCAATATCTATAAAGACATGAATATCTATAAAGACATATCAGCTACTATTTGATTACCCTATGGTATGGTTCTTAAGGAAAGGTAGAATAAATGTTTGATTCTTTCCCTTTATTTCCCAGTGTTCAAAATAGCATCCTCTAATGATGGGACCAATTATTATTTTTTTAAGTGTCATTTAGAATTCATGCATGTAAATTTGATATATTTTGATCCATGCTTGAAATAATCTTTATTAAGTCTCAGATTTTCCCATCTTTGACTATTTGGAGCATCTTCAAATTGGTGCCTGTGTTCCTTTTGACATGATTCCAGGAGTCTTTCGTAATTTCCTTCCTTTCTGATATGACAAGATGATTCATCTTGTACATATCCTGCCCCATATCTAGAACAAGTGATTTCTCCAAGGGGCCCTTGTTTCTTTTATTAGCATTTCTTGCTGCTTGGAATGCTCATTGCTGCTTTCTCTTTTGGGACCTTTTCAATGGAGAGAGTTAAGAAATTTTTATATATGTTTAGTATTTTAAAGATTTAAAGCACTTCAGGAATTGATATTAATATTTTTCATTTCAATGTGTATGGATTTTACTCCTATCTAACATTTTATTCTCTTCTTTCTTCTCTGGTGAGAATTGTGGTTTTCAAAGATACCATGAATGATAAAAATTTAATATATCATATGATTATTAATCAACCATTTTATCCAGCATTATATACATAACTGTCTGAGAAGTAGCAATACCAACATGACAATCAATAATATGCCTCAAGGAAATAATTTAAATTGCTCTCCCCCTTTTTTAAAAAAATGATTGCACTGATTCTAAACTGTAAAAAGAATATAGCAATTATATGTTATACTCTCTCCCTTAGACTCACCACTCCCAGTTTTGTCTAGCTGCTACAAGCAAATATATATTTTATACTTAACATTAATCCTTATGTTGATATCCAAAGCTCATTCTCTAGTAGATTCTTAAGTAAAACTTCATAGGAAAAAATTATCCTGTGTCCCTGTATGTTGATAACAGCTGGTCTGCAGCCTTTTACTTGAAAGTCAGTTTCGCTGGATATAAAATCCTTGACTTACCTTTTCTTTCTTTGAGTATTTCACATATAATATATATTCTGGCTTAAAGCATTCTGTTGAAAAGACTGAAGATAATCTGATTTTCTTTCTATTGTGATTTTAACAGTTTTGCCTGGATTCCTACAGAACTTTTTTTTTTCCTTTTTCTTTAAAGTCCAGTAATTTTTTTTTATTCTTTAGGATTCTTTTCTTATACTATGTTGGATCGTCGTCTCCTATTTTCTGTATTTGTCATTTTTCTATCAAATTATTTAAATTCTTTTTTCTTTTTGATGTTTAATTTTTTCCTTTTTTGCAGCTTCTGTTATGACATTACCTGCTGAGTAGTCACTCCTGTATATCTTCTAGTTTAGGCTGCATTTCTAATATTTAACTCATTTCTGAGTTTTTTCCTAATTCTGACTCATACCTTCCGTATCTTTTATCATTTTCTTAATGTCTTTTATTGTTTTGAAATAGCAGGTTGTAGTTTCTATCTGTTTTATAAGCACATCTTTCTGGCATGTTTTCATTGTGTGGATGTTCTTCTGCCACTTCAAACACAGTCCTTTTCTTGGTCTCTAAATGTGAAATGTTTTCCAAAAGTTACTTCAGGGAGAGATGATTCAGAATAGTTTTTTTTTTAGATTTATGGTTCTAAAGGTCCTTCTTATGTATTTTTTTTTGAAATGTCAAAAATATGGCCTCGAGAAAGAGGCAGGGCCAAGATGGCGGCTTAGTAAGGTATGTGCGTCTTAGTTCCTCCTCCAAAGCAACTATTAGGTGAACTGAAACAGTGCAGAACAGCTCCCGGGGCCACGGCAGGGAATGGACACACAGCGTACCCCAGTCTGGACTGGCTAGTCTGACTGCGAGACTCGGCTGCGGTGAGATCCCCGAACGGTGCGCGATTTACCGAGCAGCGGCAGCTGTGGCAGCTGGAGCTCCTCCCTCCCTCCTTCCCGGGCCGGCTGAGAGTCTCGGAGAGGCAAGTTTCCAATGCCGAGGCGGCCGGCGCCCCTCTTTTGCGGGCGGCTTCCTGGTCCGGCTACATGTCTCGGATCAGAGGGCTACCCAAGCCGAGCGGGCGACTTCCTGGTCCGGTGGGGAATTCCCCAGTCCGCGGCGGCTGGTGACCGACGCCCCTCCCCCGCGGGCGACTTCCTGGTCCGGTGGCGAATTCCCCAGGCCCGCTGTGGCCAGCGACCAGCCACAGGGTCCCCTCAAGCCGCGGTGGCTGATGCCCCCAATACGCGTGGCCCCCCGAACCAACGGAGAGAATTGGATCGATAATCCCCAGGCCGCGGAGAGCGGTGACCGGGGGGATCCCTTCCAAACATGTGAGACAAACGTGTGCCACGAGCGCCACCTACTGGGCAGGATAAGAAAAACAGAACCCAGAGATTTCACAGAAAAATCTTACAACCTTGTTGGGTCTGACACCCAGGGGAATCTGACTAAATGCCCAGACGCCAACAGCAGAAGGTAACGGTCCACGCTCAGAAGATTGAGAATATGGCCCAGTCAAAGGAACAAACCAATAGTTCAAATGAGATACAAGAGCTGAGACAACTAATGCTGAATATACGAACAGAAATGGAAAACCTCTTCAAAAATGAAATCGATCAACTGAGGGAGGACATGAAGAAGACATGGGCTGAACATAAAGTAGAAAAAGAAAAACTGAAAAAACAAATCACAGAACTTATGGAAGTGAAGGATAAAGTAGAAAAGATGGAAAAAACAATGGATACCTACAATGATAGATTTAAAGAGATAGAAGATAGAATTAGTGATTTGGAGGATGGAACATCTGAATTCCAAAAAGAAACAGAAACTATCGGGAAAAGAATGGAAAAATTTGAACAGGGTATCAGGGAACTCAAGGACAATATGAACCGCACAAATATACGTGTTGTGGGTGTCCCAGAAGGAGAAGAGAAGGGAAAAGGAGGAGAAAAACTAATGGAAGAAATTATCACTGAAAATTTCCCAACTCTTATGAAAGACCTAAAATTACAGATCCCAGAAGTGCAGCGTACCCCAAAGATATTAGACCCAAATAGGCGTTCTCCAAGACACTTACTAGTTAGAATGTCAGAGGTCAAAGAGAAAGAGAGGATCTTGAAAGCAGCAAGAGAAAAACAATCCATCACATACAAGGGAAACCCAATAAGACTATGTGTAGATTTCTCAGCAGAAACCATGGAAGCTAGAAGACAGTGGGATGATATATTTAAATTACTAAAAGAGAAAAACTGCCAACCAAGACTCCTATATCCAGCAAAATTATCCTTCAAAAATGAGGGAGAAATTAAAACATTCTCAGACAAAAAGTCACTGAGAGAATTTGTGACCAAGAGACCAGCTCTGGAAGAAATGTTAAAGGGAGCACTAGAGTCAGATACAAAAAGACAGAAGAGAGAGGTATGGAGAAGAGTGTAGAAAGAAGGAAAATCAGATATGATATATATAATACAAAAGGCAAAATGTTAGAGGAAAATATTATCCAAACAGTAATAACACTAAATGTTAATGGACTGAATTCCCCAATCAAAAGACATAGATTGGCAGAATGGATTAAAAAACAGGATCCTTCTATATACTGTCTACAGGAAACACATCTTAGACCCAAAGATAAACATAGGTTGAAAGTGAAAGGTTGGGAAAAGATATTTCATGCAAATAACAACCAGAAAAGAGCAGGAATGGCTATACTAATATCCAACAAATTAGACTTCAAATGTAAAACAGTTAAAAGAGACAAAGAAGGATACTATCTACTAATAAAAGGGACAATTAAACAAGAAGACATAACAATCATTAATATTTACACACCGAACCAGAATGCCCCAAAATACGTGAGGAATACACTGCAAACACTGAAAAGGGAAATAGACTCATATACCATAATAGTTGGAGACTTCAACTCACCACTCTTATCAGTGGACAGAACATCTAGACAGAGGATCAATAAAGAAATAGAGAATCTGAATATTACTATAAATGAGCTAGACTTAACAGACATTTATAGGATATTACATCCCACAACAGCAGGATACACCTTTTTCTCAAGTGCTCATGGATCATTCTCAAAGATAGACCATATGCTGGGTCACAAAGCAAGTCTTAACAAATTTAAAAAGATTGAAATCATACACAACACTTTCTCGGATCATAAAGGAATGAAGTTGGAAATCAATAATAGGTGGAGTGCCAGAAAATTCACAAATACGTGAAGGCTCAACAACACACTCCTAAACAACGAGTAGGTCAAAGAAGAAATTGCTATAGAAATTAGCAAATACCTCGAGGCGAATGAAAATGAAAACACAACATATCAAAACTTATGGGAGGCAGCAAAGGCAGTGCTAAGAGGGAAATTTATTGCCCTAAATGCCTACATCAGAAAAGAAGAAAAGGCAAAAATGCAGGAATTAAGTGTCCACTTGGAAGAACTGGAGAAAGAACAGCAAACTAATCCCAAAGCAAGCAAAAGGAAAGAAATAACAAAGATTAGAGCAGAAATAAATGAAACTGAAAACATGAAAACAATAGAGAAAATCAATAAGGCCAGAAGTTGGTTCTATGAGAAAATCAATAAGATTGATGGGCCCTTAGCAAGATTGACAAAAAGAAGAAGAGAGAGGATGCAAATAAATAAGATCAGAAATGGAAGAGGAGACATAACTACTGACCTCACAGAAATAAAGGAGGTAATAACAGGATACTATGAACAACTTTACGCTAATAAATACAACAATTTAGAGGAAATGGACGGGTTCCTGGAAAGACATGAACAACCAACTTTGACTCAATAAGACATAGATGACCTCAACAAACCAATCACAAGTAAAGAAACTGAATTAGTCATTCAAAAGCTTCCTAAAAAGAAAAGTCCAGGACCAGACGGCTTCACATCTGAATTCTATCAAACATTCCAGAAAGAATTAGTACCAACTCTCCTCAAACTCTTCAAAAAAATCGAAGTGGAGGGAAAACTACCTAATTCATTCTATGAAGCCAACATCACCCTCATACCAAAATCAGGCAAAAATATTACAAAAAAAGAAAACTACAGGCCAATCTCTCTAATGAATATAGATGCAAAAATCCTCAATAAAATTCTAGCAAATCGTATCCAACAACACATTAAAAGAATTATACATCATGACCAAGTAGGATTCATCCCAGGTATGCAAGGATGGTTCAACATAAGAAAATCAATTAATGTAATACACCATATCAACAAATCAAAGCAGAAAAATCACATGATCATCTCAATTGATGCAGAGAAGGCATTTGACAAGATTCAACATCCTTTCCTGTTGAAAACACTTCAAAGGATAGGAATACAAGGGAATTTCCTTAAAATGATAGAGGGAATATATGAAAAACCCACAGCTAATATCATCCTCAATGGGGAAAAATTGAAAACTTTCCCCCTAAGATCAGGAACAAGACAAGGATGTCCACTGTCACCACTATTATTCAACATTGTGTTGGAGGTTCTAGCCAGAGAAATTAGACAAGAAAAAGAAATACAAGGCATCAAAATTGGAAAGGAAGAAGTAAAACTATCACTGTTTGCAGACGACATGATACTATACGTCGAAAACCCGGAAAAATCCACAACAAAACTACTAGAGCTAATAAATGAGTACAGCAAAGTAGCAGGTTACAAGATCAACATTTAAAAATCTGTAGCATTTCTATACACTAGCAATAAACAAGCGGAGGGGGAAATCAAGAAACGAATCCCATTTACAATTGCAACTAAAAGAATAAAATACCTAGGAATAAATTTAACTAAAGAGACAAAAAACCTATATAAAGAAAACTAAAAAAACTGCTAAAAGAAATCACAGAAGACCTAAATAGATGGAAGGGCATACCGTGTTCATGGATTGGAAGACTAAATATAGTTAAGATGTCAATCCTACCTAAATTGATTTACAGATTCAATGCAATACCAATCAAAATCCCAACAACTTATTTTTCAGAAATAGAAAAACCAATAAGCAAATTTATCTGGAAGGGCAGGGTGCCCCGAATTGCTAAAAACATCTTGAGGAAAAAAAACGAAGCTGGAGGTCTTGCACTGCCTGACTTTAAGGCATATTATGAAGCCACAGTGGTCCAAACAGCATGGCATTGGCATAAAGATAGACATATCGACCAATGGAATCGAATAGAGTGCTCAGATATAGACCCTCTCATCTATGGACATTTGATCTTTGATAAGGCAGTCAAGCCAACTCACCTGGGACAGAACAGTCTCTTCAATAAATGGTGCCTAGAGAACTGGATATCCACATGCAAAAGAATGAAAGAAGACCCATATCTCACACCCTACACAAAAGTTAACTCAAAATGGATCAAAGATCTAAACATTAGGTCTAAGACCATAAAACAGATAGAGGAAAATGTAGGGAGATATCTTATGAGTCTTACAATTGGAGGCAGTTTTATGGACCTTAAACCTAAAGCAAGAGCACTGAAGAAGCAAATAAATAAATGGGAACTCCTCAAAATTAAACGCTTTTGTGCATCAAAGAATTTCATCAAGCAAGTAGAAAGACAGCTTACACAATGGGAAACAATATTTGGAAATGACATATCAGATAAAGGTCTAGTATCCAGAATTTATAAAGAGATTGTTCAACTCAACAACAAAAAGACAGCCAACCCAATTACAAAATGGGAAAAAGACTTGAACAGACACCTCTCAGAGGAGGAAATACAAATGGCCAAAAGGCACATGAAGAGATGCTCAATGTCCCTGGCCATTAGAGAAATGCAAATCAAAACCACAGTGAGATATCATCTCACACCCACCAGAATGGCCATTATCAACAAAACAGAAAATGACAAGTGCTGGAGAGGATGCGGTGAAAGAGGCACACTTATCCACTGTTGGTGGGAATGTCAAATGGTGCAACCACTGTGGAAGGCAGTTTGGCGGTTCCTCAAAAAGCTGAATATAGAATTGCCATACGACCCAGCAATACCATTGCTGGGAATCTACTCAAAGGAATCAAGGGCAAAAACTCAAACGGACATTTGCACACCAATGTTTATAGCAGCGTTATTTACAATTGCAAAGAGATGGAAACAGCCAAAATCTCCATCAACAGACGAGTGGCTAAACAAACTGTGGTATTTACATACAATGGAATATTATGCAGCTTTAAGACAGGATAAAATTATGAAGCATGTAATAACGTGGATGGACCTAAGAACATTATGCTGAGTGAGTCTAGCCAAAAACTAAAAGACAAATATTGTATGGTCCCAATGATGTGACTCGACATTCGAGAATAAACTTGGAATATGTCATTGGTAACAGAGTTCAGCAGGAGTTAGAAACAGGGTAAGATAATGGGTAATTGGAGCTGATGGGATACAGACTGTGCAACAGGACTAGATACAAAATCTCAAAAATGGACAGCACAATAATACCTAATTGTAAAATAATCATGTTAAAACACTGAATGAAGCTGCATCTGAGTTATAGGGTTTTTTTTGTTTTGTTTTGTTTTGTTTTTACTATTATTACTTTTTTTTTCTCTATATTAACATTCTATATCTTTTTCGGTTGTGTTGCTAGTTCTTCTAAACCGATGCAAATGTACTAAGAAACGATGATCATGCATCTATGTGATGATGTTAAGAATTACTGATTGCATATGTAGAATGGTATGATTTCTAAATGTTGGGTTAATTTCTTTTTTCCGTTAATTAATAAAAAAAAAAGTGGAAGAAAGTAGTGATAAATATGAACTACCACAATGTGACTGTTTACAGAAATGAGGATTGTGATAGCATGGATATTTCTTCCTTCCTTTGTATTTTCACATAAAGCATTTGTATTTTTACATAAAAAAATATATATATATGGCCTCATATTTCCTGAGATCTCTGTTTTTTTCCCTATCCCCCACTCCCCCCTTTTCCTCTTGGAACCACCCTTTTTTTTGTACCTGTTTTTCTTTTACGGAAAGTCTTTTTTGAACATTACTCCATTCATTTTTGATCATCCTATTCCTAGCTATTTCTTCCCATTATAGCTCTCTGCCCTGGGACGGAGCTTTACCTGGTTAATTTTGAGTGTTTATGGGTCCATTATGCTCTAGCTCTAGCCTCTTAAGACTTCACCGTTAATTTAAGAATTACCATGAATTATCTCAAGTAGAAATATGTAAAACCCTATCCAGTTTCAGCTCCTGTTCTCAAATTATCCCACTGTCGTTTCCAGTGAATATCTGTAGTTCATTTTATCTTCCTCTACTCAATTCCATTAGATACTCCATTGTGACATCTGCTTTCTCCTACAAGGTGCACTAATACTAGTTGGTATTGTAGCTCTTGAAGATGTGTCCTCACCTGCTCATATTTTAGATTTGTGGGGATTCCTCATTACATAATTTGTTATAGATGTGATCCAAGGGTTTTTTTATTTTGCTATTACTCTGGTAACTCTGTATAGAAGGTTTGGAGGAGATTTAAAAAATACAGTCTTCCTAGTTCACAACAATTCTGTGAGTTTTCTAAAAAAAAAAAATAAGCTAATTAATTTAATTAAAAGACACTGCGTAGAGGCGCTAAATATTTTCTGAAATCAAAATACAGAGCTAAAAACAGTAAAGTTCCTTCTCAAAGAGGAAGATCCAAGGACATTCTTAATGTTTGTATATAGTCCTATCCACATCTAGTATCAACAGCATTAAATATTAAGACATTCTGCAGATTTAAAAAGATTTAAAAGTAGAAATTGGAGCTTTTTAAAACATTTATGCCTCAGCCCCTCATAGTTAACTGAAATCTTATTAGGGAGTAATAACAGCTTCCTTATCTCTAACAAAATGGGGGAATTTATCTGCATTAGAAATGTCTAGTGCACTTAATTCTTGATATTATCTAAATGTCATGATTCATAGCAGTAGTCTCTCCATTAGTTGTCACTCTCTCTTTCCAGGAAAGAGTCCTTAGTCTTTAACAAGTTCTGTTATTTTGGTATGGAATGTATTTTTAAAAAGGAGTCAATTTGAAATCAAAATACATATATATATTTTTGTTTGATTTTTAATGAATGGTTAAACTGTCCTTCTGATTTCAAAGCTCATGTTTATTAACCTCATTTAATTAGATTAAATTCCATAGGTGTCCAACCTTATTTGAGAGCTAAATACACAAATAAATTTTAGTGTTTCAGTAAAAAAATGTTAGATTTATACATTTTTAGAAACTGAAGGATGGTTGTGATGTGCAGTCATTACATAAAGAAGAAAACATAGTAATAAGTTTAGGATTATCTGTGAATATAAGCATAGTCAAGAGTAGTTTCCATTTTTAGTAAATATCTATAAATGTTAAGTAATAATTAGCACAAATACATTAATCAGTGTTTTGAAATTTGGATGGGGCATGAAATTAAAGCTTTATGAAATATTTTACTGTTTAGCATTTATGTAAAACAAATGTTAATAAAATGCTGTAATGTTTAAGTTCACAATGGTAGCCTTCAGTTTTCAGATTTTAAACCAAGGGGCAAAAAGGTAAAAAAGCATAACAATAAAATCAGTAACAGAAATGCAATTTAAATTTTCAATAACTAAGATTCCCAGACTGATTCATGATTCATTGTCAGGTTATTTTTCTAACATTTTCAGTAATTTAATATTCAGTTACAAATTGTACATATCACTTCCTTTTTCTCTTGAATGAGCCAAACAAATAATTAATATCTAATTTAGGTAATTATAGCATGGCATTGACGTTTCATAGGTATTCTGAGTGATAGTTATAAAATAAAGACATTTTTGAAATAAGTATAGATTTTATACTAGTCTTTACCAGTATTATTGGCTAGATAGTTTGATTTTTTGGGGAAGGGACATCAACGTATCTTTTGTTGACTGCTACAAGAAGCAACTGATGATCTTTAAGTTTTCTTCCCATCTTGAATTGCTTTGAGTTAGTATTTCTAGAGGTGATCATCTTTGTGACTAGCATGATTAGAAATGATTACTAAACATTGGATTGGTAGACTAGTCCCATTCAAGTTAATGTTTCAGATTAGGGCCTCAATTAATTACATGTATTGCTTACTTTAGGGTCAAAACCCAGTTAGAAAATGTGACTTCTGACCTCTTGTGACATGTTTGGCATTGAAATTTCTGAGTTCTCCTGGAGTTCTTCCTGTCGCTACAGATATACATAAGCCCAAACTGTAAGTCCTCTTCATGTGTAGGTTGCCTTTGAAGTTGCAACTAGGTATAAATTATTTATTTACTTATTAGAATTTAACATTATGAAACCCAGGATTTCCAGGGACTGTTTATTTAAGTTATTTGATATGTCTTTTCTGTCCATTTCCATTCCCTCATTAGATTTAATGGAGAGGAGGAGAGTGGCCATTGCCTGAGTTACTTCTTTGGAAATAAACAAATTAAAAAATCTATTGATTAAGATTATACTGTATTTGTAATCCCAAGGATTCTTTAAATAATTGTTAATTATTTTAATTTCAATCTGTATTTATCTATACGTTCTTACATATTTTGATACAGTAGCAGATGGGCAGATATACTTTACCACTATTATAATAATAATTATTATTATCATTATTAATTTATTTTACACAATAACAGGTTTACAGAAGAATTAATTGATTCTAAATAATCATAGTTCACAGCAATTTTTTTTCCAGTATGCCAAATCTTAACGGCATTTTTCTTTCCTTGGATTGTCATCTAGCTATTTTCATGTTTAACATTTCTTTACAGTTCTGTGAAGGAATCATATAGACAAGGCATATGAAAATATGAGTAGCCATTAAAGAACAAAACAATAGTACCAGATAATATGAGAAGTATCACAAGACAGAATATGATTCAGTCCTATATAAGTAGAATATATTAATTAATAAACACCATAGACTCTCATTGGATGGGGAGAGTCATTGGGAGTCAGGGAAGGCCTTGTGGTAACATGGAATTAGTAGGGTCTTGAGATTTGGGTGGGATTTGGTGAAGCAGCAAGGAGATTGTAAAAATACAGTAAGCTAGGGAGCAAGTTCATGGCAAGTAGAGGAAAAAGAACCTAGAACATCTGGATTGAGTAGTGGAACTGTGTAGGATCAGACTGTGGAGGGTCTTTAATACCAGAATTGAGAAATTTATCTGGTAGCTAGGGGGGAATAGTGAATGCTGTTTGAATATGGAAATGGTAAAAAATATATATATATTTTTTTCTTCCCCAGTTGGATTGAATGGTACACTTAAATGTTTTAAGTCTATCCACTCTTCCCTATTGCTACCTGGGTTCTAGCCCTTGTCATTTCCTGCCTATGCAGGTTCCTAATTGGGCTCCCAGCTCTTGCTCTTGCTCATCTCTGTTTCTTTCTATGGTTGGTGTCAGAGATGTTTTTCCAAAACACTGTTTTATCAAATTGCTCCACTATTGAAAACTTTTTCTCTTGCCCCTGAAGTCCAAAATCCTGTGCAAGGTATTAATACCCCACCCTTCCTCTTCACCCTTTTCTCTCGCTACTTGCCATTCACATGTTACACTAAAAAAAACTAGATTCTTGGCAGGTCCTCAGATATGCTATTTTCCACAATTATGCTTAGAATACCCCTCCTCCTAGACTTGTCTATTAGGCAAACTTCTCTTTCAAGTGTCAACTCCTCTATGAAGCCTTCCTTGGTACTTTTCAGCCAGCATAAGCTATCACTGAATTATAACAGCTGTTAAGGTTTTTTCTTATCATACTTTACATGTTGGCCTAACATATTGTAAGCTGAATTGTATCTCTAGTACTATCTGGGACATAATAGATACTCAATAAATATTTGTTGAGATAAGTATATAAATTTATCTTAAGGGACATATCTTCTACTTCATATTTTCAAATATGGTACAAGGTATAAAGTAGGGTTTTGTTTTGTTTTGTCAACAAATGACTCAATTATAGCCACTAAAATGACATAAACAAAAAATTCATTAGAGGCAGTGCTGTGTTATTAAATTTTATAATTCCACATCTTTCCATTTTGAACTTCGGGTATATAGTAATTTATAGCCTTTCAAACTGTTCTGGCTGCTGTTTTTCTTTTCTCATCTTGTAGTCTGATGAAAATAATGGATGGACAGCTCTTTATTAAAGGGTAAAGAAAAAACCCTTTCTTCTCTTTAGTATATAATTGGGGTCTATCTAATCAAACTTGGGATAGCGTATACAGTTATTATCACTGAGTTACTTAAAGTAGTGAAGGAAACTGATAAATAGGATGTAGGTTTGGATTGTTTAATCAGGAAAATGAAAAATCATAGAAGATATGATAGTGCATAAAATTTTAAAGACTGAAAATGGGGTAAAAGAGTAGTTCATTGAATTCTATAACTAGGAAATACTCTGTATAATTAGAAAGAATTAGGTAAATTTGGAAAAAGCAAAAGGAAGTTAAATCGATCATTTTTCTGTATTATGTTACAGACAGATCATCACAGATCATCATTCCATATCGTGAAATACTTCATGTTTTCACTTCTGTACTGATTAATTCTGTATCTAACCTGTAGCCTAGAGTTCCAGACAGTTTTTTCTAACACTGCTTCTTAAATATCTGAGAATACTTCAAATTCACTGTATTCCAAACTGAATACAGTATTTTCTTCCCCAGTATGCCATTTCCTATGTTTCCTATCTTGGTATTAAACATCCACTGAGTTTAGCTTTACAGGTTTGTTCCGTTTGATTTTCTTCATACCCACATCAAATTAGCCAGTATATTCTACTTTCTCATTGAAAATCTCTCTCTAAATGTTTCATCTCCTTCCCACACTCCCAACCCTCTTGCTCCCGGCTCCCCTGATTCATTTTTCTTCATTCCCACTATGTACTTATTTCAAGCCCTCATCAGCTCTCACTTAAACTCACTTCTGTTTTTTTGCTTTTTAATTTTGCCTCCAGTCTTCTCCATCCCAGTCCTGGCCTCAGGTTTTACCAGTTGTTTTTCTAAATTTCAGGTCTGACTATGTTCTTAAAATCTTCTTTTGATTCCCCATTCTATATAATGAAGTTCAAATATCTGAAAAGGTCTTTCTTTCAAAGGTCTTCTTAGTTAGGTTCTAATAATTCTTTCATCTTTAAATATCCAGCCTTCTGTACTCAGTGATCCACATGACTAGATTATACTCAATTGCCTGAGCTCTCTATAGATTCTTTATTTTGCATTTTTCCTTCACTAAGGGCAGGAAAAAGAATGATCATAGTCATTCTTTTAAGATCCAGATCATATATCATCTTTGAGATCTTGAGACATACCTCACTATAACTAATCCAGTTTTCTCTTCTCTTTACTCCCAAAGCAATATGTATAAAATTTAATTTTATCGTCTGTTACATTCTCTAACAACCTTGAAAAAACCTCCCTGCTTGCATTACTGATTGTGAGTACCTCAAGTGCAGGGAATAGATCTTTCCTATTTTTGGATCTTAGCATGAATAATAGTTGGGGAAGGTACTTAAGAAACGCTTGCTTAATAATATTAAATATTCAGATGCTAACTGAAGTAATGGTCTCAAGGAGGAGTATAATAATAAATAACATTAAATGAGTTATTATGTTACAAGCACTTTGCTATACATGATTTATCTCATTTAATTTTCACAGTAACCCTATGAGAGGTATATTGTCATCCCCATTTCACAGAAGAAAATAATGAAGCTTAGAAAGGTGAAATAAATTGCCTAAAGTCACACAGGCGGTCCTGGACAGAACTGGTATTTGAATATAGCTGTATCTCATGTCAGAGTCCCAACTCTTAACCATTAGATGTTTTTTTCAGGTATTTAATACATTTATATTAGTAGCTTTGCACACTTCGAAAGGTTTTCAAGATATTGTCGTCAAATGGTACTTCCATATTATCTCATTTAATCCTCACTACTCTGTGAACTTAAAATTAGCCCCATTTTATAGGTGAAGAAAGTGAGACTGTAAGAGTAAATTATTTGTCCCAGATAAAGTATCAAAATTAGGAAGAACCTAAACCTTCAGAATATATTCTGAAATTTTTAAATAAACTCATTAATGAAGGATCCATAGATTCTGTTTTGGTTCAAAAGTTTTTAACATTTTGTTGAATGCAATTTTAAAATAAAATATTTGTTTGCTGTATACCTATCCAACTATAAAGCACCTAGTGACAGAACACTGTGTATTATCTTTAAAAATGTTTTATTTCTAAAAGTAACATCACCATATTACAGGAAACTCAGAAAATTGAAAGCAGCAAAATCTTCTCTACCCAAATTGATTCATTTTGATTTATTTCTTTGATTTATTTTTCATATGCATGTTTTTGTCTCAACGTAATTTAGCCGTTTTCCATGTTGTTTTATGGTTAACATAAATTATTTTACGTAATGGTTGTACTGATATTCCATTTGGTAGGACTTTGGGAGGGAGAAGGGAGCAGAAGTAAGATAAATGAACATTATAAAATTTCCATTATGGTATTTTATTTATCCTAAAAACAACCAAATGGGGTTGATTTTCTTAATTTTTTTTTATAGAGATATAGGACGGTTTAGTATCTTGTCGTAGGTCATGCAACTAGTCATTTATAGAACTGGTGTTTGAACCAAGATCTCTGTGACTTCAAAGGCCATGCTTTTTCCACTGTACTTTCATGTTGCTTCCATGCATTATCTATTAACTTATCATAAATATTCCGTATGTCCCAATTATACAGATATTCCAATTTTATAAATAATGAGGTGAAGGCTTAGAGAAATAAACAATAAATCACAAGATATATTTATTTAGAACTTAGGAAGTGCTTGTCACTAGGTTTACACTTTACATTCATTACATCATTTAACTCTCATATCCCTGCAAAGCATTATACTCTGCCTTTTTAATCATCATGCTGTCATTGTTTAATTCTTAGATAACTTGAGTGTTTCCAATTTTTCCATTATTTTCAAAACCTCCTTGACCTCCTTACCCCAGGTATTGGATTATTTCCTTAGAATGGACATTCAGATTGTCTCCATTTTCTCTGTTCCATCAGTACAAATAATGATGCATTGCTCCACATCCTCACTATCACAAATAAGGTTTTTTCCTTTTTTGATTTCTCGGAGGAATTCACTGGTGTTTATATTCAGGAAAAGAATTCCTTAATTACAGCATACACATATACTTAATTTGACTAAGCTTCAATAAAAGCTACCTAACTCTACATTAGCAGCATACAGTGGTTTTGTTCTCTATGTAGCTACACCTACATAGTTGATGTTGTTCAGTTGCCCAATTTTTGTCACTCAGTTGGATGTTTTAGTTTGCATTTCCATATTTATTAATGAGTTTAAGCCACTTTTTTTGATTTTCCTTTACCGTAGGTGCCTCTTCTTACTATTGGCCCATTTTTTTCATCAAAGTTGTCTTTTTCTGTTAATTTGCAGAAACTCTTTTTATTCTAGACATTAATTTCCTTTGGGTTTTATGCTTTGTAAGTATCTTTTCTCATACTGTCAACTGTTAACCAAAGTGTTTTTGTTGAACCAAAAATTTTAATTTTGATATTATGAAGTTCAATGTTTTTGGCCTTTCTGGTTTTGAATTTTATTTAAGAAGTCCTTCATCTTTCAAAGGCACAGAATATTTTACGTTTTCTGTTATTAACTGTACAGTTTGACCTTTCACAGTGAGGTCTTTAATCCTTCATGTGATGGTGGATAAGGATCCAGTTTTATTTTTCTTTATATATGAGTTTACCTGAATCTTTATATTTAAAAGCTTGAGTCAGAAACTCTTTTGGGAAATATTTTAGGGGCCCTTATAATAAACCATTTGTTAGCGGTATCGTTCTTTGTCTGCTCTTCCCCTCTCCAACCTCTTCCCACCACTGTGGAAGCTTTATGAGATAAGGATTTTTTTGTTTTGTACATTGATGTATGCAAAGTACCTAGAGATAGTGACTGGCACATAATATTCACTCAATAGTATTTAGCAATGTTTATTGAATGTTGAATGAATGTAGGTTGTTTTCTTGCAACAAGTTTGTTCTTCTAATGGAAAGCTTGGATTGCTTAAGAGAAATAGAACTAGACTAGATTTTAGTATAAGCTTTGCTACTAACTAGCTATGTTTTATCAAGGAAGTTACTCTGCTTTCTTCATTCTTCATCTGTGAATTAATATACCTTTGTAATTATCTCAGTCAAGAGTTGGAAGTTTTCATCACCTCACAAAGTTCCTACCCATTTCTTTCTGGTAACTTCACCAACTTCCTAGCCCCAAGCAATCAGTGATCTAATTTCTGTCACAATAATTAGCTTTACTTATTCTAGGATTTCATATAAATGGAATCATATTGCATATTCTTTTTTATGACTAGCCTTTCTTAGGCAGCATGTTTTTGAGATTTATTTATTGCATCTATTAGTGTTCATTCTTTTTTATTGCTGAGTAGCTTTTCATTATATGAATAAACACAATTTTTTAATCTTTTTACCTGCTGAAGGACTTTTGGGTTGTTTTCATTTGGAACAATTAAGACAAAAGCTACAGTGTGCTTTCATGAACAGGTATTTCATGTGTTTGTGTACATGTGTTTGGATAAATACCTAAGAATGGAATTGCTAGATGATATAACAAACTTATGTTTAACTTTATAAGAAACAGCAAAGCTGTTACCCAAATAATTGTATTATTTAACATTTCCACCAGCAGTATAAGAATTCCACTTTTTCCACAGTCTTTCCAACACTTGATATTGTACTTTTAATTTGAGCCATTCCAGAGGGTTTGCACTGGCATCTAATTGTGGTTTAAATTTGTATTTCCTTGATGGGTACTGGTATTGAGAGTCTTTCAATGGGCTTATTGGCCATTTATATATCTTATTTTACAAAGTGTTCAAATCCTTTGCCCATTTTTTATTGAATTTTTAAAGAATTGTAAGAGCTCTTTATATATCTAAATACAAGTTCTCTAACAGATATATCTATTGTAAATATTTTTTCCATTCTACTGCTTGCCTTTTCATCTTCGTAATAGTGTCTTTCTAAGAGTAGGAATTGTACATTTTGATCATATTATCCTTAAAAACTGTTTTACTTCTTCCTTTCCAATCATTCTTCCTGTGTATTTTCCTTGTCTTAGTGCATCACCTACTACATCTTGAATGTTCATTTAAGAGAATTGACATTTTTGTTTTATTTCTGATTTGAAGGGGAAAACACATTCAGTCTTTTACTATTATGGTATTGGCCCTTTGTCCTATTGTGGAAATTATATCTGTTCCCAGTTGCTGCCTTTTTTTTTTTTTTTTAATGATGAACAGGTGTCACATTTTTCAAAGACTTTATAGAAAGAAATGTTTTTTTCTGATTATTTTGTTATGTTGAATTATATCGGTTAATTTGTGTTATTATGGATTTCAGCTCTTTTTTGTTCCTTTTCTTAATTTCATTTTCTCTGTTTGTACTCTGTGTTCATCTATCATTTTCTGATTTCCTTTAGTTCTTTGTCCATTCTTCCCTTTAGCTCTTTGAGCATATTTAGGGCCATTTTAAAGAGACATACTGTCTTTATCTGTATGTCCCAGGTCTCATCCTCCTCACTGATGATTTCTAATTTTTAATCTCCTCCTTTGCCTGGACCATCAATTCCTCTTTCTTTGTATGTTTTGTAAGCTTTCGTTGAGACCTGGGCATTTTGTTGTTTTTATGTGTTATTGCTGGAATTTAGATTCTGAGGCTTCTGTTCCTTAAGCTTTTATCCAGATAGTGTTAGGATAGAGCGCTCTTTGATTGCTAATCGGAAAAAAAGAAACACCTCTCTCTGTCTTTGCAGATTGATTTGTGTGAATGCTCTTCTTCTGATCTTATCCCTGCAAGTTTAGAGAATAACTCCAGGCCAAAGCATAGGGGCCTCCCTAATGCTTTCAACAAAGTTGTCTTTTCTTGGACATGCACATGTGGCCTATTTAAACAGATATAAATGTCCACTCTTTCTTAGGAAACAGTTTTTTCATGTTCCCAGGTACTGCACTGTATGTCCTACAGTTAATAATCCTTTGTCCCATGCAGTCACAACTTGATTTTCTATAGAAGAGCTCTGTGAGCTGCCTTTTACATGTAAGGCAAGTTCTGGGACAGAAAGCCTGTAACAGTACCCTGATTCAGACCCTCAGGGTGCCACCAGAGAAACTGGGTCAGACATACATGTTCCCAGTATGTGCATGTGGGTAACTTTTCTCCCTCAAGAACCGGAACCTGGGAGTTTGGGCTGGCTCTGTGCTGAGTTGGTAAGGGGACAGATAAGGTATGAGATCCTACCTCCTTTAAGTGGCCTTTTTCTGGATTCAGCACGCACTCTATTATTGTGACCCTTGTTTTCTGAAGCTTTGAGAAAGATGTTTCTGCCAGTTCTTGCAGGTTTTTCAAAGGTTCTGTGGGAGGATAAAGCCCTGAAGCTTCTCACTTTGCTACCTTGATCGGGATGGGCATACTTTTTGAATTTTGAGGATTAAACTAACTTAATGTTCATGTGATTAACCACAGTTGATTAATGATATACATTATACTTTCAACACATGTCTAAGTGGAGTTCCAGAATGGGATAACAAAAGGAATGGGAAATAATTAATAGTCATAGTGATGATAGCTAAAAATTACCTGGAATTGTAGAAAGATACTGATACTTGGATCCCAGAAGCTCAATGAATTCCAAGCAGAACAAATTACAAAGAAATCCACTGGAAATATTGTAGTGAAAACTGCAAAATTTGCTGGAGAGAAGGAGATCTTAAATGTAGCCATAAACTAAAAAAAAAAAAAAAGTATGATATCACTGATACAGGTGTAATAGTATAACAACTGACTTATCTGCAACACTAGAATCCAAATAACAGTGGAATAGTAGAACATTTTCAGACTAAATAAAAGCTGAGAGAATTTACCATCAAAAGTCCCCCAGTAATAGAAACTTTAGGGATTTATGTGATACATGGCTCTGAAGCTATGAAAGTCAGCAGTACCCCATACAGGAACTGTTTAAAAAGTTGAAAACGGGATCAGACTTCAATTAGAGATATGAAGGAAGCTGATCTGGATAGGACTAAGGTAGATCAGAATACAGGGTAAAGGATGATGTTGTCTGTGTTTTAAAACTTCAATTTCTATGTGAGACCAAGGTGAGAGATGTTTGTTTGGTGCAAAATTTAAATTTTGGGTAATGCGTTACCTAATTTAACTTGTATGTTCAGTTTAATTGAATACTGTAAGTACATGGAATCTTTTTTTTTATTAAAATTAACAAACAAAACATTTAGAAATCATTCCATTCTACATATATAATCAGTAATTCTTAATATCATCACATAGTTGCATATTCATCATTTCTTAGTACATTTGCATCGATTTAGAAAAAAATAAAAAGACAACGGAAAAAGAAATAAAATGATAATAGAGAAAAAAAAAACTATATGTACCATACCTCTTACCCCTTGCTTTCATTTACCACTATTTCAAACTGAATTTATTTTAACATTTGTTCCCCCTATTATTTATTTTTATTCCATATGTTCTACTCTTCTGTTGATATAGTAGCTAAAAGGAGCATCAGACACAAGGTTTTCACATTCACAGAGTCTCATTGTGAAAGCTATATCATTGTTCAATCATCATCAAGAAACATGGCTACTGGAACACTGCACTACATTTTCAGGCAATTCCCTCCAGCCTCTCTACTACATCTTGAACAACAAGGTGATATCTACTTAATGCGTAAGACTAACCTCCAGGATAACTTCTCGACTCTGTTTGGAATCTCTCAGCCATTGACACTTTGTCTCATTTTACTCTTCCCCCTTTTGGTGGAGAAGGTTCTCTCAGTCTCTGATGTTAATTCTCAGCTCATTCTAGGGTTTTTCTCAGTCCTTTGATGCTGAGTCTCAGCTCATTCCAAGTACATGGAATCTTGAATAGGGTGTGAGACTTTGTTGACTTGTCCTGTTAGCATGATGCACTGATATATTCCAGAGTAATTTGGGCAGTGAATAAAGTATTTGCAGTGTCCCTTTCGGGGACTAGGGAGAAAGGAAGAAATGTTCAATCTCTCCATTTGGAGAAATTCTGATATTCTCACAAGCAGTAAGGACAACCAAATCAATAGGTTGAGCCCTTGATCTTGGGGTTCACCCCTATAAAACTTATTTCTTCAGAGGATAGGTTAAGCCCACTTAAAATTATGCCTAAGAGTCACCCTCAGAGAATCTCTTATGTTGCTCAGATGTGGCATCTCTCTCTAAGCCAACTTGGCAGGTGAACTCACTGCCCTCCCCCTAGATGGGACATGACCCCAGGGGTGTAAATCTCCCTGGAAACATGGGACAGAACTCTCAGGATGAGCCCATACTTGGCATCATGGAATTGAGAAAACTTTCATGACCAAAAGAGAGAAATAAGACAAAAAGTTTCAGTGGCTGAGAGATTTCAGAGTTGAGAGTTACCCTAGAGGTTATTCTTATACATTACATATAGATATTTCTTTTTAGTTTATGGTGTATTGGAGTGGCTGGAGAGGAGTACCTGAACATTGAGCTGTGTTCCAGTAGCCTTGATTCTTGAAGATGATAGTATAAAAAGATATAACTTTTACAATGAAAAAAGAAAGCCCCTTGCTAAAAGAAATTTTCAATGATTAAATCAGACAGAAGAAAAAAAGATCTCAAGTGAAATTTCTGAAATGCAAGAATGAATAATGAGACTTTAAAGATACTGATCAATATGTAGATAAAATTAAACAAGCATTAACTGTACAAAATAAAAATAATGTTTGTGAAAAATAGGCTAGATCAACAGCTGCAGCCAGAAACTGTAACAATACAAAAGATCATCAGTAGTTGAATAGATAAATAATCATATATTGATATAGCAGATTATTATGACATAGTAAAAATAAGTTCAACTGTAGCCACATGTATCAATATGGATAAATTTCAAAATAATGTTGAATATGGGAATCAACTTACAAAAGAGAAAATGTCATATGATTCCACTTATATAAAGTTCAAAACCAGACAACACTAAATAAACAATATATTTTTAAGAGATTTGTACACACAGGACATAAAAGTATGTAGACAAAGAAGGGAATGGTTTACACAAAATTTTTAACATGAAACTGGTGGTGGTGGTGGTTGGTGGTGGTGGGTGCGATCTAAGTGGGGCATATATCATGAGGAGCTTTCATCAGAACTGATCTGTGTTCTCTTTCTCAACCTAGGTGGGGGGTTAATTGGAGTTTTATTATTTTAACTCTGTATTTATATTTTACACTTTTTTGCATATGTAATTTCTAAATTTAAAAAATGATTAAGAGTTATGGATATTGGTTGAGGAAACAGATGATAAAGAAAGGTTGTGGCAGAGGGGCTATATTGAAGAGAAGATGAATTTTTCCACCTTTACTTATGGTTGCTGTATTGTCAGTAAGGCCTTCCATCTGTTCCAAGATGTATGTATCTTACTTATTACATATTACATTATTTACAGGCATATTGACAACCCATACATATAACTTCTGCTTTAGGTAACCAGTTAATCTACAATTTATATTCTAACGTGTGTTAATTATAATCATTTAAGAAAACTGTTTCCTTTTAATTATTTCACTTTTCTTCATTGAAAATTGTTTTATATAACACTGTCAAGCTTGAAAATTATTTCCTAATTACATGGAACTTATATTCAAAGTTACATTGTTTTTAACATTCCTCTTAACAATATAGTGTACTAGCTAGGCATTGTTTGTGAATATAACTCTATTAAGTGTAAATGTTATCGAAGACATTTTTATAAAGAATTGCAAAAGGTCCAGTTATTTTAATCTCATTCTCCAACAAACTGGATAAAGTATATAATTTTATTGTAACCATTTTGCATTATTGAGTTTAAAAATGAAATATATAAGTTTAAAATTTATATATGATATGAAGACAGTATTCTGATTTGGAATTATTTTAGTATTTTTAGAAGAAAATCCATTCTTTTTGATAATTTTGATAATTTAAAAAAATTTACAGGAATAATTTAAAATGGATGTGTATTAATATGCTAAGCATTGTGTAAAATCAAAGTAGATTTGGTTTATGTAGTAAATGTGTGCAAAAAGAAAAGTATACCACATAATAAATATTTAAAATAATGGAATTTCATTTTAATTTAAATTTTCAAAACATCCTGCTTCATTTCAAGACTGATTAATTTATATTTTCAACTGTTAGGGAACACCTGTAATGGGTAAGAAAGAAAGAGGCCACTATTAATAATTACAATGGTACAACATGTAAACCAGACAAACTAGGAAATATGGTCTGCTTTTTATCACAAAATAAGAATGGAAGGTAGTAGATAGCTTTTAATTCGTGTGTGTGTGTGTGCATTTTCTATTTACATGTCTATCAAATAAATATATAGTATATTTTATTTGGACTTCTGTTGTTCCAAAAATATTTGGAGGACAATTAGAGATATAAAATAGAGCAAAGTAATATATATTGGAAGGGGATGAGAAGGAGGAGGAAAGGAAATGTGAAATTTAGGACATAAAATAGAACCAACAATAAAGACATGGGTGCACGGGTGGTTCAGTGGTGGAATACTAGCCTGCTGTGCAGGAGACCCAGATTCGATTCCTGGAACGTGCATTTCCCACTCCCCACCCCACAAAAAACAAAACAAAACAAAACAACAACAACAAAAAAAACCAGAGCCAAGAATAAAGCTAATATAAGAAAGTTTTCCATAATGTCCCACAGCTTAAGAATGTGTTACAAATTGGCTTTCAGTTGTTCTGGTAGCTAATACAAAGGGGAAGCCTCAGCATTTTAATAATGTCCTTTAAGCAAATCAACAACTGACAGGAACCATAACTATATCTTTGATAGTACTAAAATCAGAAAAAAAAAAAAGTATCCTTGGATTTTCATAAAGTTAGCCATTTTATACTTGTTGTAAAACCCATCTCAGATGTTGGAGTCTAGTTCTGTGTCTGAGTAGTTAACCTGAGATTTGAAAACCAATTTTAATAAAAATGTTATTTTTATATAATAAAGAGCATGCCAGAAGAGTATGTGTTTTTCCATCCACAAAGGAAAATGAAACAGAAAACTTAAAATATATTTCAATTTCAGATAGGAAGCTACATTATTCTTGAATTTGTAGTGATTTTTGTATTACTACACAGATATGTCATTTTCATTAATTATATTGTGGTTACAAGTTGGTAAGTATATTTTAGAAAAGTTGGTGAAGTTTTTGGATAGGCCTAATTTAATAATGTAAAAAGAAATGAACAGGCTGTAAAAATGCATAATTATTATTAAGACTTTCTTAACTAAAAATATTTCTGTTTTTAAAAACTGGAACTATGGTTAAAAATAAAATTAGTATATGTGTCTCAAAAAAAATGATTTTCTCCCAAGTGAAAACTGTGCCTGTTATGAAAGTGATATCTAGATCTCCACCTGACTTTTAAAAATAAAAGTTTCTGTTTACTGATTTTGAGTAAAGTTACTGCCTAAGTAACAAAGGTTAGAATCTAATGTAATAATTTACAATGTGCTTTTTGGGGTAACCTAATAGACCATATTTTGAAAAAAAAAAAGTATTTTTAATGCCTTTACTATTAATGGAAAAATAATGGGATGGAAAAATTTTTTTATTAATTAATACTCCTAAAGTCTGCATAGTCTGTCTATAATCAAAATAACTGTAAGTTATTTTTAATTAGCCCAGAAATGAGGAAAATCAAGACAGGATTTATGACTAAGTAAAAATTATGAAAAGGGTATAGAGAAACTATTAAAATTTTTGCCTCCCTTTGTCATTGTGGAACTGTGGAGCTGTGCATGGTATTTAGAGAGTGGCCACAGAACTCTGGGGGAAGGATTATACTCTAGCCTAGGACTTTAAAAACAAACAGTTATTTGCATATTGCATGTTCTTTCAACTCCTGTATGCTGGTTTTATTGTGTGCTAGATATCTGTATGGAAAAACCTACACATAATGTGAGGCTTTACGATGATGTTATAGTCTTCCAGAAGGGACCTGTGTTTGCTTCTGTGGGTACAGTAGCAATTTCAGATCGCTTAACCGCATTAGGAATTGACATGATTTGAAGCTGGGTGAGTCTCTTTCTAGGTTAGCCGAAAGCATAGTACTTCCAGATCATAACCAAACACTGAGATTTTACCAAGGCTTCCCTTTATGGGTGGACCTAAACTACAATTTTTATCTCCCTAGTCCCCTGAAGTTGTCAGAAGTTCTGTTTTGTTTCTGAGCTTCTCATTTGTCTCCTCTAGAACTGGCAGTGCTCCTAATTTAAACGAATTTTTTTAGTACTTTATTTGGTTTCCCTAGTTTTCAATGGAAGGATTATTATCTGAATAACTCAGTCTATGATTACTGGTAGCAGAACTGTATTTTAGTGTCTCTCTTTGTATGTATATGGATATGTATATGCATTTAAATACAGCTTTAACTCTTTGCCTTCTAAATGTTGATATAAGCATTTTCTGACACCATTATATATATATATATATATATATATATATATATATATATATAAACCTTTTTTTATTGTATAATATACATATATACAAAGGTAAGAAGAAAAAAATAATAGTTTTCCAAGTACTCCTCAACAAGTACTTACAGGACAGATCACAGAGTTTGCCATGGGCTACCATACCATTATCTGAGATTTTTCCTTCTAGCTGCTCCAGAACATTGGAGGCTAGAAGGAATATATATATATATATATATATTGTCACCTTTTTTCTTTTTTGTGAAAAATAACATATATACAAAGAAGCAAAAAATTTCAGTGCACAGCATTAACAATTAGTTATAGAACATATTTCAGAATTTGGTATGGGTTACAATTCTGCCATTTTAGGTTTTTATTTCTAGCTGCTCTAAGATACTAGAGACTAAAAGAAATATCAATATAATGATTGAGCAATCATACTCATTTGTTAAACCCTACCTTCTCTATATAACTCCACCACTGCCTTTGATCTTTCTCCCATTCTTTAGGGGTATTTGGGCTGTGCCTATTCTATTCTTCACATTGGAAGGGCTGTCAATTGTAAGAGGTAAGGATGGAACTAGCTGATGTTCTGGGAAAGGCTGGCCCCTCTAGGTTTCAGGACTTACCTGATCCAGGGATCCATCTGGAGGTTGTAAGTTTCTGGAAAGTTACCCTAGTGCATGGAACCTTTGTAGAATCTTAATGCCTTAGGTGCTCTTTAGGATTGGTGGGAATGATTTTGGTTGGGGTTTAACAAGTTATGATGGTAGCAATGTCTAACTGAAGCTTGCATAAGGGTGACCTCTATAGTAGCCTCTCAACTCTATTTGAACTCTCTTAGCTACTGACACCTTTGTGTTACATTTCTTTTCCCCCTTTTGGTCAGGATGGCATTGATGTCATTGTTGATTCCATGGTGCCAGGGCCAGACTCATCCCTGGGAGTCATCTCCCATGCTGCCAGTGAGACTTTCAACCCTGGATGTCATGTCCCATGTAGGGAGAAGGATAATGATTTTACTTGCACAGTTGGACTTAGAGAGAGTCCACATCTGAGCAACAAAAGAGTTACCTCTAGTTAGGCTAAGCTTCTCCACTACATACATAAGCTTCACAAGAGCAAGCCTCAAGATCAAGGGCTTGACCTATTGATTTGAGTGTCCCTAATTTTTGACACAGTATCAGGGTTTTCCCCAGTGGCGAAGTTTCATAGTTCCATATTTTTTCTCCTGTCTCTCAAGGAACTTTGCCAATACTTTTTTTATTATCTGCTTAATATATTCTGGGGTGTATCCAGGCATTACATTAAGCTATACAGGATTAATGGTCCTCATTCTCATTCTGGGCTCCCTGTGTTTCATTTGTTTAAATGAGCTATCTAGACAGGTTGAGTTAGATTATGTGCTACAGAAAATTTAGGTTCTGGACAAAATACACCTTTCTTACTTTGGTCTCAAAGAGTAGGTGAGGTTCTAAAATATAGGCAGTGTCTTCCTTACCCCTTTATTTTTGAAACATTAATTTTATTAGCTGCTTAGTATCTTAGTGAGTAGATACACCATAACTTATATTACTATTATAGCATTTAGATCTTTTTTTTTCATGATGTGAGGAACAATTTTTATATAAATCTTGTGCTCTATCTCAGATAATTTTCTTAGTATGGAATTACTGAGTCAAACAATAGGACTGTTTATAAGCCTGTTGATACATAATGCTAAAGTGCTTTCCAGAGAGTACTTTCAAGAACAGTGTTTTGGGGATGCAAGGGTAGTTTAGTGGTAAAATTCTTGCCTGCCATGCGGGAGTCATGTTCGATTCCCACCCATGCACTATACAAACAAACAAACAAACAAACAAAAATTCAACAAATAGAGCTGCAATAATGGGATATTAACATGGAAAAATAGTGAAATGTGACCTCCACCAGATAGCATACAAAAGAAAAAAAACAGTGTTTTCAGGTGGCTGTCTTTAATATATCTTTATTAGTACTGAGAGTAATAATTTTAATTATCCTCTTGATTTGACAGGTAGAAATAGTTTTCTTATGGCTTCCGTTTTACATTTTAAGGATATAAGTTCATTGTCATATTTGTGATAAATATTTTTCTGTTTTTATTGCTTACTTTTCATTTACAGAACAGAATTACTGGTAATGCTCCAGAGTCTACAACTAATAGTGTTTCTTATAGTAATGTCATGAGAAATTCCACATTTTGTATCTAGTCAGATATCCTGAGTTGTTTCCTCTGTTATTTTGTTAGCCTTTATATTTAGACATTCCTTTAATATCAAGACATTAGATCAATAGTAACCTAAATGTGTATCTTGAGTTTTATGATTCTGAAGTTTTCAAAGTCTTCTCAGTCTGTGAGCCAGTTCACTGGGGCCAGTTAGAAGCTATTAGGTACAGAAATTGTGGGGAAGCACTGTCTGTTATAAGGTGTTAATCAGATGATTCAGAATACCCTTAAAATAAATTTGTTGTAATGCCATGAAAATGAAGGTACATAATTGTAAAATTCTTTCTCACTTCTAGACACCATCATAATACACAGATGTTTACAAAGGAAAAGAGGATGTTACAAGTTGATTTTTAATTATTAGAAAAGCGTATTGTGGTACATTCTTACAAGGGATACTGTCAGTTATATGTTTTTATTAGCGTGCTCATTTCCTAATATATTCATTTCAAACAAGATGCCAGAAGTGTTTGAGACTGAATTGTTATTAGAAGGTTTGAAGATAGATAATTACTTTCAGGAAATTACAGCTTGTAAAGATTAAGTGACTTTAAACACAAAATCTCTAAAATTTCAGAATTAAGATAATATTTTATGTATTCATAAAAGGGGCTTTTATCATACTCAATTTGAAATTTTTTTAGTTTTCATAAATAAGAATGACTGTTACCATTAACTATGTTTTGCCTTGAACATGTAAAATTATCTTAAGGGATATGAAATGACTTCGGGTTTACAAGCCTGTTGCTTGGATATACTTCATTGCTCAGCAACAGTTGGAAAGTAGTATCCCTAAGAGAAAAAGGAGCATGCCAAATTCCAAACATTGGGAGGAAAATTACAAGAAAAGTTCAGAGAGATTAAATATAACATTTAAATATTAGAAATTTACACACTTTCCTGATTTATGCAGTTAAATGAAATTAAAATAGGAGATTAGAACATTGCAAATATATCCCCAAGTCATCTTGGTATGTGTGACTGTTTATTTGAAAGAGATAAGTACCTGAGATGGAGTACGCAGCAAAAAGGAAAATCAGAGAATGAGTGACCTAACCCGAATTATTAGCTTGCATTTTTTTCCCACATTAATTAAATCTGCCTGAACACCTGATGAATATTAGATCTAAGAAAATGAATGTTTTGGGACCCTTTGTTAGGTTTGAGGCATCAAATTTAAATATAATTCACTCCAGAATTTAACTCTTCTATCTTAAGGCTTGTCAAAAATTACTTAGCTTATAATACTCAATAGGGTATCACCTTTAATTGTTTCAAAATTACTCCTCTGAATGGCTGTTTACTTAATTGGATTGTATGATGTGCGCATAAAATGGTTTAAAAGTAAACAGAGGGAAACAAGTGCTAGAGAAAATGTGGAGAAAGAGATATACCTACTTACTGTAGGTAGGGAAATTGAGAGGTGCAGCCACTTGGAGGGCAGTGTGGTCGTTCTGCAGGAGGCTAGGGGTGGATTGCCATATGATCCTACACAGCCATTGTTCAGTATATACCTTGGGGAACTGAGACTGAAGGCAGCAGTGGATATTTGCACACTGATGTTTATGGCAGCAGTGTTTGTGGTTCACAATGGATGGAGGTGACCTAAGGGTAGAACTGAGGAATGGAAGGGGTAACTACAGCGTGTGTGTATATATATATATAGCAGGCCGTTGAGCAGCTGCAGCTGCAAGAAGAATGAGGCTTTAAGGCATGCAACTAAATGAATGAACCCTGAAGACAGAAGGAAAAAGACAATTATCATGCCTCACTCATATGGACAAGCTATAATATACAAATTTGGTGAATTTGTATATTATAGCATGGGTTATCAGGTTGCCTATAATAAAGGGTCCTACATTATAAGCTCTTACAGCAGTCATATATTCAGGAGTTGTAACTTATTTCTAAATTCTGAGATACTGAGCTATTTATGTATAACCTGGTCGAGTATTAATGTGACACCTGAGACTCAAGGTTAGAGCACTGAAGCTGTGAAGTCAGCATTACCCCATACAGCAACTGTTAAAAAAGTTGAAAAAGTGATCAGACTTTGACTAAAGAATGAAGCTGATCTGATATCTAAATGTGAAAGGCAAGCATTATAAAAGAAGAGAAAACATAATATTTAACAAGTGATAGTGGAATAAATAAGTGGCAATGTTGATAAAAATAATTTAGATTTCCATCTTACTAAATTCTGAGTTAAAGTTTTAAAAATAATAGAAAAATATAACAAATCTGAACTTAATATTAGTTCCTTGGAGGGTTAATTGATGAATTTAGATTTCTGTATAATGGACAAATGGCCTGATCTTTTATACTGATATTTTGCTTGAATTTTGTGTTATACTGCATGTTTTTTCATTGTTAGTATTTTATGTCATCTATAATCATATTTCATATCAACCTCATAAGTGCCACAGTCCCAACAAAGTATATTTTATATTAATTTATATTGGCAGAGATTTTTTTTACTCATTTTTTCCTTATTAGAACATTTTTATGCTATTATCTGTTTAATTTTTGTGTGCTTTAAGGTAGTAAAATCCCATATTGGGAGATCCTGGATTGGACCCTGGAAGAGAACAACTACAGTCAATTGGCAAAACCCGAATAAGGCTATAGTTAATCACCCCAGTGTACCATTGTACCAATGTTAATTTCTTAGTTTTGACAATTGTACTATGGTTAATGTAAAATGTTAACACTGGGGGAAGCTGGATGAAGGGTAGTAACTTTTGGTATGATTTTTGCAGCTCTTTTGCAAGTCTGGAAATTCCGATTTTTAAATAAAGCTTTTACAAATTACATTGAAATTCTTTTACAATCATTTATAGTGAACCAATTTTATGCCAGGCACTGAGGTACAGTCTGTCACCTGATTCCACTTATTGGGCTAGAGCAGTGAGTAGCACCTAAAGTTTTCCAGCTGCAACTGTAAAATAGGTCATCAAATAGAATCTGTAATTCTAAGGCCTTAAAGGGAAATAAATAGTACCTGTTTGAAAAAAAATCAAATAAAAATATAACAACTCTGAAAACAAGGAATACTTAAAACAATGAATACATGTTTTTTTAGCCTTTATACAATACTTAATACATACTGGATCACTTATTTATTTAATTTACCTAAACCCAAACTTTTTGATTCAGTAAACAAGAATCAATGCACAGCTGTTATATTCTCAGAGTATTGGGAAGAAGCACTTCTTTTTTCCACCTTTGCTGTTCTTATGTTCTAATTAGTACAAATCCTTCAGCCATACTCTCTCCAGATCATCCTTAATAAAAGAAATATAACAAAGTGCTATAGGGAGAATAGTAATTGTATATATGTTTATCTAAAAATAAAATATATCTCCCCAAACCTTTGGAAGTCGTGTTTAATAGTAAAGTTTATAAAAATCCTCTGTAAAATCTGAAACCAGAAAAGGATAACTGCTAACGGTTACTTGCCAAGGAAGGTGGGCTGGCCTAAGGTTTGGTTCAGATGTGGATACTGATGACTCCATATGGACCAAGGCAGTATGAAAAAGTTTATTACTTACATAATTGAGTTCTACTGGGGAAAGCAGGGCATGTCCTTTCAAGCAGGTCTGCAGTGACTTGAGAGAGTGACAAGGAAACTGGCCTTTTCAAATTGCGGTTAGAGGAGTGGTTATGAGTGGTTATGCTAGGCAGGGGCGCCAGTGTTTTTGAATCAACTGCTGACCCCAAAGGAGGAAACACTGTTTTGTTTTGTTTTTTTATCAGCCTGCCCAAATATGGAGCACAAGGGGAAGAAAGAGGTGTGAGGCCTATAAAGCTCAAACATCAATAAATGGAGTGAGATTCCTCATTAACATTACACATTATGAATACTACCTTTGGTGGACATTTTACTAGAAGTCTTAACAAGTGCAAGAAAAAACAAGTTCAACAGACTCTACTGACAAACCAATAAATTAGTAAGGTTGTTGCTCAGTATATGTTAGTGGTCACCAACCAGAAAATATAGGAAATAAAATCACTCTTACAAAAGAAACAAAAAATATAAAATATTTAGGGAGAAAATAATTTTATAGCAAAAAAATTATGCATAGAAGGGAAAAGACTGTTACATCAGTGGAAAGACTTAGTATTGTAATGATGTTTTTCTTTAATCAAAATTCAAATTGTGTTTTTCAAGATCTTGGCAAACTGATTCTAAATTATTGTGGATAAGTAAGAATCAATAAGAACCAAGATAATTTTTACATAGGAAGGAGGAAGGATTTGCCCAAGGTTGGCAAGCTCCTGTGGAGAGAAAGGAACTTGATACACTGAAGATGGGATAGTAAATGGTGGCCACTTTTTTAAAGTAAAAACTTTTGGTAACTAACAGATGCACCAAAAAAAAATAATTTATTCTTTCTACTTCTTGACTCCCCACATACACTCAGTTCTCCTTCTCCTTCTCAGAGGTAAACAGTTTCTTGAAGATACCTCTAGAACTATTCTGTGCATGTCAGAGATAATTATATATTTTTGAGACACTGTAATAGCTCATACCACAGTTTTTTCTCATAATATGTATTAGCGCTCATGTCTTTTTAACACTTATGATACTGCTTAAGACTATTTTATAATCCCTGGTATGGTTATGTTATAAATAGTACCCTAAAATGTACATTTAGATTATTTCTAATCTTGCTGTCAACAACGCTAAAATGAATTTTCTTTTTTGTATATTTATTATGCCATACATCTAAGTAAATCTCTAGGATAAATTCTCAGAATTGTTCGTAAAAGAGTGTACACATTTCTATTTTTGATAGATATTATCCAGTTGGCTACTGTGGGAGTAGTACTAATTTGTACTCCACCAGCAATACATTCCTCATCCAACTCAAATCAACTAATGCAGTGTTGTCACTTATTGTTGTTATGAATTTGACAGGTGCAAAATAGTATTTCATGATTTTTCTTATTAGTTAACAGGAAGTCTTTATATATTAAGGAAGTAGGTTTTTTGTGATATGTGCTACAAATATATTTCCTAGCTTGTCATTTATACTTTAACTTTGGTTGTAGCTTTTTTTTGCTATGTGGAGATTGCTAACTTTGTGTAGACTTAGCTATCTTTTCTTTTATCATTTATGGCTTTTGTTCATACTTATAAGTGTTTTTCTCACTATCATGTTTACTACCCAAAGTAAATATTGGGCATGTCTTTCAATTTACTCAAGTCCTGTGTCAAAAGCATTTCAGAATTTAGTTCATATCGATCTTGTCTTTTGTTACTAAGTATTTTATTTTTCTTATTGCTGTTGTAAATAACTCAGGTTTTTTTTTTTCCTTTAACTCTCCTGTTTTTTTAGTTTGTATATATGAATGCATTTAGGCTTAGTATATTAGTTTGTACTCAAAGATTTTATAGAATTATTTCATTATTTAAAAAACAATGTCATCTGATTCTCTTGGTTTTTCTAGGTTTAATCTAGGTTTAATTTCTAGGTTTTCTAGGTTTAATCATCATTTTAACACCTTACTAATTTTTATGCCTTATTTCTTTCTCTGTTTTCAACGTGTCAGTTATTACCTTTGGAAAAGTGTTGAGGAAAAGTGGTAGGAGCACATGTCTTTGAATAGTAGTGAGCAGGGTAAGGAGGAATTTATTCATTCCCTTTTTTTTTAGGGACGGAATGTTGAATTTTATTAAACACCTTACAACATCTATAGAAATCTTCATGATTTTTCCACTTTTGATCTATTAATAGGGTGAATTTATTAATTTCCTAATATTAAATCCTCTTCGAATTTCTTGAGTAAACACTAGGCTATGGTACATTATTTTAATATTTGACTTCATTAATATGTAGGTATTAATTATAATAATATTTAATATTAGAACCTGTATATACAAATATTTTATTTAGGATTTTTACATCAGTATTTCTGTGGGACCCTAGATTTTTCTTTCTGTTATTTTTGTAGGGCTTTGTTATTATGCTAGATTCCTTACTCTTTATTATGCAGTGGAGAAGCATTGCTGTTATCTGGCCATTAACGGTTTGATGGAGTTACTTTTTATTATGTCCCTACCAAGTATTTTCCTAGGGAAACACTGCCAACTTTTTCTATTATTTTTTTGAAAATTGGCCTTGTCAAGTATTCTGGATTTTCTCTGGTTAAGTTTTGGTCATTTATATTTTCATAGAAAATCATAGTATTTACCTTAGTTACATTTGTCCAGAACTGAACAAAGTAGTTGCTTATAATTATTTTGTATTTATGCTTTGAGCCTTCATTCTTGATTAGATTATGATACCTATTCTACCTTAAGAAAGTTCTTGGATTAATATTGTTAGCTCTGGTATTACATAACTAGCACAGCTTTAGATGTTTTCACCATTATATTTAGATTTTTGCAATTTTTAGATAACCTTTTTAACCCATTGGTTGTTTATGAGAGATTGCAAGTATTATTAATATATGGCTTGATTGCACTGTGACTAGCAAAAGCCTATGTCATTTTTGGAATCTATTAAGGTTTTATTTGTGGGTAATTTTATGATCAATTTTTGTGAATATTGCTTGGACCTTAAAAAGGTCCATAAAGAGTTATTCTTTTCTTTCAGAATAAATCATTGTATTAAGTAGATCTTATATGAAGTATGTCTGGTTAAGTCTTATTAAGTGGGTCTTCTATATCTGTACTTAATTTTTTCCACTGTATATTTTGTACACTGAGAGAAATTAAAGATCTATAATTCTGTATTTCTGTTAGTCTTTCATTTTTAATAGCTTTTGTTTTATGTTTCTATGACCTCTTTTTTCTTTTTCTTTCTTAATTATTTTTCCCCTTTTTGATTCCAAATCCTATAAATTAGATTTTGATCCTTGCTCCATTTGGATTTCATTTTTATGATATGCCTTTGCCCATTCTTTTTTCAGTCTCTTTGAGTTACTTAAGCTTGGTCTGTTGTATATAGCATATTTTTTGTTTGTTGACCCATTCTGTCTTTTTGTTTTAAAATAAAGTTGTGTTTAGAAAATTTGTATTTATGAAAAAGACATTCTTGGTTCTGGTCCTCTTATCGAATTTAATATACTTTCTATTGTTATTATTCCTTTTTTTTTATGTTTCACTATATATTTTGTATGAGTTTCTTCAGATAACTTGGAAGGTTTATATTTTTGTTCTAGGGGTTACTTTTTTTTTACATGGGCAGGCACCAGGAAATGAATCTGGGGGTTACTTTCATAAATGTAAATAGTATATACTTAATTCCTAAGATAGTTTCTGTTGGCTCTGTAACTGTGAAAAGTGAAGAAATTAGTACATTTTCACTTTTTCCAATCTCCTTTCCCTGCTTTCCAAATTTCAATTATTTTTGTTACTGTCAACTTTTGTATTTCAAAATACATTTTTATACTTCAACTCCATGATTTATCAGCTTTTAATCTTTTGATTATCAAGAAGAAAATGTGACAAAATCAGGATATTTAGACAAACTCCCCACTTCTCCTTCTCCCCACATCCCCTATTTTATTGATCATCTTAATTCTTAAATTCATGCTCACCATTCACCATTAGGCCTTTTTTCCTAGTTTTCTTTATTGAGGCTCATTCTCTGGGTTTAGAATGTTCTTCAACATCAGTTCTTCCAACTTCAGATTACCTGGATAAAATTCTTGAGGATTTCACATTCTAGTAAAGAATGTTTGGTTTTCTCCGGAGAAGTCTGAGGTCAGCCTGATTTTGTCTCATTTATTTATTTTTTTGCATGGGCAGGTACTGGGAATCAGACCTGGGTTTTGGCATGGCAGGCAGGTACACTGCCTGCTGAGCCACCGTGGCCCACCCCTTATTTATTTATTTATTTATTTGACTGCTATCTGAAGGACTCTTAGATGGCTAGAAGTTAACTGAAACAAAATAAAATACATGTGTGTATTTATATTTGAGGAATTTGATTGGAGGGGATGAAAAATGTCAAATTCAGTGATATCTATAAGAATTTATTTATTTAAAAAACAATGGTATCTATAGCAATTTGTTTATAAAAATAGAAAAAGATATGACGCAAATATGTTAGAATGTTCAAATGAGTTAAATATAATTGGTGAGTACAAGGGAGTCTGCAATACTATCCTTATGCTTCAAGGTATGTTTGAAATATACTTTTCTTTTTATTTTTTAAAAACAGGCCATTAACTGTAAGTCAGGGAACTTATATGTTTCAGTGATGCAATTCAAAGTGTATTTTGTTGAAAATCACATTTGTGCCTCATTGATCACAGTGTGCATTCTTGCTTTCCTTATATGTTGACAACCACTTGTATAATCCCTTTATTTTCTTTGGTGTCCATTTCCTATATTTTGAGTAAAAGTATTTTGTATTCTAAAGTTCTATGGCTGGATATTATAAAATTCTAAATTTAGTATCTGCAGAATAAAAGTGAAGATACTTCACTTAGTGGAGTAATTGTTCCAGAGACAATGCTGGATTAAGACCTGTTAAGTCGTTTATATTTGCTGGTTTGGAACTATTGTGAACCAAATTATTGCTCTACACATACAGAAGAGAATTTAGGGATGAAATACTATGACAATTCAAAGAATTCTAAGTATTCAGGATTCTTTTTTCCTTTTTTAAAAAATTAAGAGTGGTGCGATGGGTGAATTCTCATCTGCCATGCCAGAGACCCAGGCTTGATTCCTGGAACCTGCCCATATGAAAAAAAAAATTAGTACTCATAAGTCATAAAAATAAGAAAACTAAATTGCCTCCATTTTTTCCTTATTTTTATTTATTTTTAATTTCTAATACTGAGGGAGTTTTGAATTTGTTCTTCCTCTGTGTTCAGGTATATGTCTCGAGTTCACGGTATGCATCCAAAAGAGACCACCCGTCAGCTGAGCTTAGCTGTGAAAGATGGTCTTATTGTTGAAACTCTAACAGTGGGCTGCAAAGGTTCAAAAGCTGGTATTGAACAAGAAGGATACTGGTTGCCAGGAGATGAGATTGTAAGTATATCTTATTTGATAAATTTGAAGATGCTTAATTTTAGTTTTTAAATATTTTTTAGATACAACCTGTAGAAATTCATTTTCAGCAGTTTAATATTTTACTTCAGCATTCTGCATTTAATATTAAGCATCTACATTGGTAGAATGGATACTCTTTTAACTTATTTTTTAGGAGATAATTCACTTTTTAAAAGAGCCTGCTTTTTCTGCCTGTTACCTTAAAATTAAACCATGAAACAAAACAAAAACCCTTATCATAAAATTAGAGGTATTTCAAAGTGTTTTCTTCTATAAATTTTAGCAAAAATCTTTCAACACAGGATAATGTTGATACCTTCTAGACAGACTGAAAGGAATAAACTATCTTTTAGGAAAAAATCTCATTTTAAGTTGGAGTTAAGTCAGTGACTACAGCCAAGTTGCAATTGCAGTTTTGTTGCAAAGTACAAAGGTTCCAAATGTTAGACACTCCTGTCCAGTATTTTTTTTCTTTTTTAAGAAAGAAATGAATATTAATTTCTTAAAAATTGTGAAGAATATTAATATACACACACACAAAAATACAATAAACTTCAAAGCACACCACGAGAATTAGTTATAGAACAGATTTCAGGGTTAGGTATGGGTTACAGTTTCACAATTTTGGGTTTTTCCTTCTGCCTGTCAGCATCTTAGTTGCCTAATGAGTAAAGCCATTTTTTGTGGCACTTGAAACAGAAATCAGTAGTAAAGATAGAAAGTTAATTCTCTTTGTATTTTTACCTAGTTTTTATTTTGACTTTTGTGTTTTAAGTTATGATATTTTATATATATGTATCTTTCGATATATAATTTTGTACTTGGGGTGTATATATTTTTTATGTAAAGATTGGTTTCATGTGTATTCTTTCTATCTTCCTATCTAAGTTACTTTTGATATTTTAATATATTGATTGGAACGTGTCTTAATTTTGGGAAATGAACTTCCTCTAAGGTGATAGGCTTCAAATACAATACTCTTTTTTTTTTAAGCTTTTTAAAGAAATATATTAGTAGCCATAGATATTTTGAGAATGTTTTATCATGAATTTTCTACAATGTAAAATTATAAAATGACACAAAATCTTAAAAATTGGTTCTTTCTAGAAAAGTCTTCCAAAAACTTTGAATTGTATTTCATTTTCTGGCTGTAGAACACTTGAACCTATAAACACATACTGTCTATCCTTGTCAGGCCTAAGAGCAATAAACTGACAGTTTATGGTAGTGAGCTGGTTCAGAAAAGCAGCTATGATAAATTTCAAAATTAGTAAATTTGTTCAATTTTAATACTGTTTTTGGCAGTTTGATTGTGACTTCAAAGTTTCAGAAAGGAAGATCCCAAAATTCACAGCTTCCATAAACAGAAAACACTGAAAAAAACTGTTTAATTTCACTGGCATCATTTAGTTTGTGTACTAGAAGTCTTTGAAAATTTCAGAAAAATGTTTTTATCAGAATAATTTTTCTGTTGACTTTCCTTACAGAAAAGTGAAGTTCTGTGGCCAGTGAATAGACTTTTGGTCAAAGCGAAATAAAAATAATATCAAATGGGGCAGGCCAAGGTGGCTCAGCAGGCACAGTTCTTGCCTGCCATGCCAGAGACCCGGGTTTGATTCCTCGCCCATGTGGGGAGGGGGGAAATACATATATACATCTCAAGTGATGTAAATCTGTCAGGGCCATTGAATAATTGATAGGTTATTGCATATTCAAAATAATCATAAGAGCAATAATCTTATAATGTAAAATTTCTAATCTTAAAATGCTTAGAAATTTGTAGATTAGTATAGTATAGAAGGCTATACTGATAGTTTCTGAGATTTATATAGGAGTTTATCAGTAGTAAGTAAAACTTACAGGATTTTGCTTTGTTGATCTTATGTTCATTTTTTTCATAAAAGCCATTCTTATGGTTGACATGTCAGTATGCGTTATCCATAGCCTAATCATCTGATAGACATTTTTTGCCTTTGTCCTTTTGCTTCTCTGTGATTATATTTCTCCTTACTTTTTTAGATTTGTGCTTTTCCATATGCCTTCTTCCTCCTCAAGTTGAAGTTTCTTTGTTCAGTTTAATTCAACAAGCAGTTAATGAGATTATGTGTTCACCACTATATTAGGTTCTGTATCCTATTTTTTTACATTTACATGTTTTAGTGCATATGTTTATAATATCAGCTTTTTCATTTTATTGTTTTTCCTAGATTAAATCTTCTACGTAAATCAATCAGCCAGTGTAAAGATTTTATTAATTCTGATTGCTTCTTATTCACAGATATTTTTACATTAAATATACAATGTGTGACATAAGCATGACTGAGGACATCAAAATTTTGCCTAGTTTCTGAAATATGTAAATATTAAAAATTCAGAGGCACTAGCAATAGAAAGAGGTAAGGTCTTGTATATTCTAATAGACAGGAGTTCCAATTCCATCTCAAGCATTTTAGTTGTGTGTCCTTGAAAAAACTGCTTAACCTCTGTGATCCTCAGTCCTTAGCTATAAAATGGGGATATTAATATCAAATTTATTTTATTTTTCTAAGGAATAAATTACATTATCTATATAAAGCATATTACTATATACTCTGAGCAAATTTTGACCAGTAAATAAATATGCTTAAAATAGGAAATGCCTATTGTAGCAAATGCACCCAAATTTCTAACTCTACAAACAAAAATCCTTATCATGGTCTTTTTACTTTAACCTTTATTCTTAAACCCAAAGAGGTTTGTAAAGAAGTTTTCCTTTGAAACACTGGATCTTTAAGGTATAACTATAAAATAATGAGATTAATCATATGTGTATCTCATTAACTTGGCTGTTGAAGCCACCTGGCTATCTACGTATATGTATTATAATTTTTATGCCCTAATAATACTTTAGAAGATATATAATTAAGCATAGGTTACACTTGCTCCAATACAAGCATCCTACACCTAGGATATTTGCGTATATTTGTGTTAATGTATGACCCAGGTAGATGGGGCTGCTATATATGGTTGTGCCAGTTGTGAACTATGCAACTTAGGAAGTACCATTCACATCATAGACATATGTTTGTGTATTTGTTCAATATTTCTCTAGCATATGACCCCAAAGTATGTTATTCTAACAGAATCAGCAAATAACAAGAATATCTCACGGAGGGGCACAAAAACATTCTCAGGGCTAGTGGCAGCCTTGGAGGCCAGCATTTGAGTCTGGATCTCTTAGTTTTACTACCTTCTATATCATATGAATCACTTTGATGTCTCTAAAATCTGAGTTTTAAAAGTGTTATTCATCTTGTTTACTTTCTGACTCAGTATCAAGAGGGGAAAAAGTCAAGTAGCTATATATATATGGCCTTGGGAAGGAAAGGTTAAAGGATGTTTTTGATTATTTGTTTTTAAATCTTTAAATCAGTGTGACAAATATTCTTTACTGGGACACTGCTGTCATTTATAAATGAGTAGCAAAGCTTTTCTTTTTCCCTTCTATAGCCCCTAAAAAGAGTAGCTGTCACCTCAAAGGTGGGGAAAAAATTTTATTTTTCTACTTAAATCCCACCAATTATATCCCATGAGATACTTGACACTGTTGAAGAGGCTGGACTCTCCCCTTTTTACCTGCAAAATTATATTGAGAAAGAGAAGGCAGGCAAGAGTTGAGTTTTCTTAATGCCTCTTGAGTATAGTTGATGGAGTTTTAAACGCCAAAGGCTTTGTTACATTTTTATTCTACCTCTGCTACTTTTTTCCCAGTGCTTAGATTTAAAAACTTGTTAAAACTGAAAAAAAAATGTATATCTTGAACATTATGTTTATTAAATCCCAGCAATCATTTGTAAAAGCTTAATAACTATAATATTATGGCGGAATATAATTATCTATACTCTAAGAGAAAGCCTGTACATTATAAGTCACAGGCAGTGGCCCTCGTTGTTCTGAAGTTCCTTCTACTAGATTGGAATGACTTTTACATGTTTTGAGATGCTGGTCTCAACCACCATTTTCAGCCCTCTGTATGTGATAGTTCATTATATGTAATTAATAAACATAATTAATGTTAATTTATGAGTTAAATACTCTTTAAATACTAAAATACTTTTAGTATTTAAATACTTTAAATACTAAAATACTTATTTTAAATACTAAAAATGGTGGCTATTTTAAAAGAGCTTATTTCAGCCTAGGACTATATTACAGAATTATTTAATGCAGTATAGTAAAGGAGACAACCTTGAGTTACAGATTATTTGCAGTAAAACATATCAAACGTGTTTTGAAGCTGAGGCTGTTAATATTATTTATTTGGTGAATTACAACTTTATTCATGGTCCCCTCCACAAAGCTATGACTCTCCCCCTATTATTTGATAGCATACTGTCAGTCTGACAATAAATAATTTGGTAATCTATGTTGATGGTGACATAATTTGGTAATCTGTGTTGATGACAACATAAAAATATAAAATCTGATATTTTCCATAAAACTGCTTCTTCCTTTACTTACCTGCCAGATCTGTTCTCATATCTTCTATCATAATATATGTCAGTATAAAAATAACACATCAGTTTACGAATCATAGCTACATTTTGGTCAGAATCTTATCCAGTTCATTTTCTGCTTATGACTGAACATTAACTACGAACATGAATTCAGGTCTTACTGTTATGAACCTTCAGTTTGAGTACTTTCTTTTCAAATAATTCAGTTTGTACTACCCATAAGAAGTATCTCATACCATTTTTAAGGTACCTGGCTTAACAAGACTTTTTTTCATTTAAGTTTTTTGACAGCTTAAAAAAAGCATAATTAATGAAAATATACATTTGGTGGTTTCTTAAAGAGATTAATATATTATCTTGGGGATAATGGGCTTAAATCTTAATTTCGAAAGGGACAAGACAGATTCTTTTTTCCCTCTGTCATCATCTATTCCCAACCTAAAATGTCCAGTCTAAAAGTTTTAATTTATATATTCCTTAAAATTTAGCTAAACTGATATCTTTTAGATAAGAGATAGAATTGGAATCCTGGCCTTATTCTATAGAAATAAGAAAGTAAACAACCATGGCAAAAGATGATTCCCATGCTGTGTTCTTCAGAAAAATTCTGAGAAGCCTGCTAAATTAAAACTGAGCTTTACTCTCAATCTCCTTTCATAAATACAGCACAGCAGATAAACAGTTGTTTTTAAAATTTTAGGACTTTGCCTATTCTTACTATAATAATCATTATAAACTAATCATATATTTTAAATATCCTAAATGCAAAGTATATTTTGGATACTGTTGATTTATTTATTTTATTGAACTTAATTATGTGTAGAAACCCATATTCCTTCCAAATGTCCATTACCTATCTCAGTTATAAAATATGCATGTTTATTAAGTAAAGTATTAAGTATTGATGATTATTAATTAATTGGAAGCCAATCATACTATGGTTTTATGTGCATTCAAACTGTAATATACACACTTTATACTAAAAAATTATTCTTCCTTTGGTTAAGAATTTCCATTTTATTCAATAGAATATTTTTGGGTCACAGTAGTGTTTTATACTCTTTTCAGCTTATATAGATTGTGTGTGTGATTTCTTTTTTCTTCTGTCTAAATTCTGTTTCAGTGTTGCAATACTTTTTCTTTTAAATATAAATATTTTCAATTTTTTCTTACCTCCTGATAGTTACCTGAATTTATTAAAGAATGGAACTAAACCTGGAATTTGTAGAGAATTAATTTTACATTATGCCTACATTAAAATACTGCGTCAGACACAGTATAATATTTAAATGCTCATTAAGTAGAAATAGGAAATTACTTTAAAAATTAAAATCTTGTTTGAATTACTGGTCAGGATGGATTATAATTTTGAAGACTTTACTTCCAGACATAGTTTTTCCACTTATGTCCTTTCTCCATGACTATGAACAACTCTGCTTCTGTGCTTCAGTTTTATCTCCTAATCAGAGTTAATAATATTTCTTGCTCTATTTAACTTAAAGAAGTTTCATGAGAGTTTAAGAGATAATGAATGTTAAAGTATCTGGAAAAGAAAAAAATGTACTTATGTCATTTCATGACTTAGTCCTTATCTTGTATATGATAACAATGGATTATCTTAACACTGACACTGAGTGCTTACAGTATAGTAGATATTCTTCTTAATACTTCATATGAATTAACTCATCTGATCCTTACCCTATAACCTAGTTACAGAACCTAGAACTATTATTCTGTTCATTTTACAGATAGAAAATGAGACACAAAATAAGTATTTTGGCCAGGGCTACAAAGCTGGTGAGTGCCAGAGCCAGGATTTGAACCAGTTATGGCTCCTAAGCTGGTAGTCTTAACCAATTGCTATAAAGCAATGACAGAGAGTTAGATATATAGGCTCCTACTAGATGGTGGAATTTTTTCCTTCTAGATTCTGAAGACAGCCTTTATAAATTTCATATTTGTAGTAAAGTATTGAGTTTACCACTCTTACATTCATTGCTCCCAACATTTTTTTTAACTCAAACTTGAACCAGTTTCACACCTATAAAACTACATTCATGGTCTTGTGCAAATATATAATGGCACTGAATTTATTTGTTAGTCAAATATTTTTCTATCATCATAGGATTCGTGGCACATGAGTTCCTGGAGAGATTTTTCTATTGTCCATTCATAGCTTTCATATTAGTGTGAAAAATTTCTTCTTAAACTAGTAACAGCTCTTAAGTTTGCATGCTATTGTCTTTTCATTAATGATTAGCACATTAATAATCAACTGGTATCATCTGCAAAATAATATAAGTTGTGTAGCAACGATAAAGAATTTGACCATGTGTGAAATCCCTTTAGCCCTGTATGTTGCCTGATATTTAGCAAAATTATAGTAGAGAGACCAAGATTATTTTGTTTTTATTTTGAAAGGCCTACAGTATGCAGCCTTTCTCCAGGACAGCAACCCCAAACAAGGTGAACTAATTTTGAACTATGTTATTTTACTTGAATTCTGCCTCTTTTTTGGTATTACATTTCTATCTTACTTTAGGCTAGCTCAGTTAACTCTTGCTAGAATTATTAGTTAAAACCATACTATCTTTATATTGCTTTTAGTTTTGAATTCTGTGCTAGTAGATTTGCTTTATAAAAGCTTTCTTATATTGGAAGTGACATTTCACATGTTCTGCTCTTAATCAGGTTGTACCTACAGTAGTTAATGACATTTAGTAGAATCGAATGAAAATGCGAACTTAACTAGTTAGCATACAGTGCAAATCAAAAGCATTATATAAGTAAATTCTACTTATTAAAAGACAAATTGTAGGCAACTCTACCTATATGTCTTTTATCATTTACTGCGAAGAAAAAAATGTTTCCTGGATTCATAATCTAATAACTTTTCAATTTGACTTTTGCATGCTTCGGATATTCTATAGTAAACAGCCATTACAGTTATTAAAAGAATGAACAGTACATACATTCCCCAGCTCATATATTTTTATATCAGATAACTGAGTTAGTGATATGCCATCATAAAAACATATATTCAAAAGTTTCTCTACATTTACATCATTTGAATTGTACTTTCAAGTTGATAATTGTTATGAAAAACTAAGTCTAGAATTAAATACCCCATAGAAGAAAGATCCATTTTCATCCTCATTTCATGGGTGGCTTGGGAAAGGGGAGAGAAGGGAAGAGATAGGAGGTTAACAAGAAGAAGCTAGAGCTATGCACTAAAATTATACTCTTTTGTTTCCTTTTCTTAATTAAACTACTTGCTACCATTCTGACTATCACATGAAGAATTATAGAAAGGAATGTAAAAGAAATTCAAACAATGAAAGAAGGCAGTTTCTATTGTTTATCATGAGGCAAATTTAGGCAACTAAATCTTTTAATGAAAGAAGTACTCTGAAATAGTTTGTTTTAAATTTGGAAAAAAATTTATTAGTTAAAAAATAGAACATGGAAACTTATGTCTACTGAAACCTAATTTATCAACAATTATTGATACAAGAAGTAACTAAAATGCAACATACAAATGAGCCATCTGAAAGGGATACACCAATGACTGTTATTTTAACAGAGCCAAGCACCACACTTATAAATATCACATCTGTCTGGTGCCACTAGGTCATACTTTGGGGGTTAGATTTGTCTAACATGTATGGAGTATGGTCTTATGTTAAATCAATACCTTACAGTTTTTAAGCAGTCCAACTGAAATTACTCCACCAAATCGACTTTGCAGGGTATAAACAGCTGCAGCAAATATCTAAAAATGGTCACGCCTTTTAAAAATTACTTTAGTTGATAAAGACCACCAATTTCTTAATAAAAAGCAACCCAGAAAGTTTACATTTTTGCAGAATTAACTTATGTCCTGTTTACCATGACTGGATGTGGGTTGGGAGACATGAATTTTGGGACATTAGTGAATCTGTTCTTTTTTGAAGGAGTCAGTAGTGACACTAGGATGTGGTCAAGCAGTGATAAATTTGAACTTCAGGAGTTAGAAATAAATGACTGCTTATTAAATGAGTGCTATATAGAAGCCCATTTATTGGAATTATATTCACATCAAAGAAAACAGGAAAGCTGCTCAGCCTTGGATACAAAGTGTAGATAGTATTTTATAAAAGGAAAATTATGGTGGAGCCCAAGCTTGGAATTTCATGAGTCCTACTGAAAATAGTTTTTATTATACTAAATGTGGATTTTACGTTGGTTCATTTAATTACCACATCTATAAAATAAGGTTGAAGATTAATCCATCACTCTTAATGCAGGTATTTTTTATTAATAACTAAGAGTGATATTATTGAAGAATGAATTCTAAATTAAGAGAACATATAAGTCTTTCTGCTTATATCTAAATGGTATCAGCTGTAGAAAAAGTGTGTAACAAAAAAGAATATGTTGAAGAACACCTGTGTACCTGCAGTCATGTTCTTTTATTTTCAGGAATAGCCCCAATAAGAAAATAAACCTACTTTCTTTGTTTTTATGGTAATGTCCTTTGGAAAATGTGATTAAACCTTTAGTTTCACATTTTCAGTTTATTTTTTTCAAATTCAGCAGACCCTGAAAACTTGAAAGCTTACAGAACATGAACATTCTGACTAATGGTTATTCCCAGAAAAGCATCCAGTACCATGGATGAAATAAGAATAGTGAGATTCACCATATATTACTATTCTCTCTGCTCCCACAGTATGCTAAGTATTTATTATATTTTTTGAAAAGGTAGAACAAAACACAAATCTGCTTATTTGAAACAGTAAGCTCTGATTTGGTTTAGCATATTCAGTTTATGGAAGAAGTTATACCATAGGCTACATAAGAGATGAAGGTTACATTAGAACTGGGACTGGATTTGGACTTATTTCATTTTGGACTGGTTTTGCTATCAGATCACCTTATGACATCTTTGAATATTAATACTGTTTAGGAAAGATTTTAAAATTTAAAGAAGTTAATTTCTAGATATTTTGTTCCCTCTTGTTTTAACACAATGTCTAAAATTGTATATAATGCCTTATTTCTGATGGACTTTAGTTTCAATTTTGTTCTTAGTCATTGCAGATATTGACAAAATGTCATACCAAATTATTTTGTATTTTTTGTAGGACTGGGAAACAGAAAATCATGACTGGTATTGTTTTGAATGCCATTTGCCTGGAGAGGTGTTGATATGTGACCTGTGTTTTCGTGTGTATCATTCCAAGTGTTTGTCTGATGAGTTCAGGCTTAGAGACAGCAGTAGTCACTGGCAGTGCCCAGTTTGCAGGGTGAGTACCTATGAGCTTTAATGTGCTGGTTAGAGGGTTGAAATTGATTAATAATAGCTTCACAAAGATATCCCAGGTGGTCTTGCCAGGTTAATGGATAAAGTACTGGAGGGTGGGGGTTATCTACTGAAATGATGATAAATGTACATAGAGCACTCAAAAAATGGATATCCCAGAACACATAACATATTTCAGGGTATTATCCATATGGATTTTAGTAAGTTTCAATCACATAAAAATATACTCTCTTCCCTTCTGTACACCTGCCTCTGGATTATGTGACTACTTTAATGGATAGCCTTTAGAAGTCAAGAAGTACTATACTATAACAAGGTCTGTTCAATAAATAATTTATAATAAACTGCAAAATTTATGCTATTTAGGAAAAGTTAGCAAAAGGCACATTGTTGGAAGCATTCTTTTATCTATTTCCCATTTTATATCCATGTAATGTTGCCTTTATTTTTGTCATATCATGAATTAGTTTATTTTTTGCTTATATTTTATTTGGAGGGTGGAGGGATGGAACAATTGTATATAGAATTCGGATTACTTTATTTAAAACAAAACAAAATAGGTAAAATAGTCACTTTCCACAATTACTTTCATTCATTTTCCCCATTAAAAAGTATATATGATGTGCTTGTTGGTTGCAGAATGTGGTTTGTCTGTGTACATGAGTGAAGTGTGATGATTTAAATACTACATTAAATATGGCATTGGTGTTGTTCAGTAAAGAATTATTTGACTGCAACCTCAATTGCTTTGTATGTGCAATTATTAAAATATTTATTTGAAACCATACAAATTATCCAAAATAAAAAATATTTATTACTCGAGTTCAGTTTGTAAATATGCTTTGTAATACCTGAGTACTTTAATGTTCATTTTTCTTCCCCCCAAAAAAGTTTTGTCTTCATAATTTTCCCTTTTTTGACATAAGTTAAAAATTTCCTGCTAGCATGAGCCAAGTACAGTATATATTCTAGTCTTCCTTTGGTAACTATGGCTTTTGTATTACCTAAGTATATATAATCTCTCTGGCACTACTACTCATATTCAAATAGACAGAAAAAGGCAGTTGGGGTATCAATAAAAAAATAATGTTTATGATGGTTTGTCAGTCATTTGCTGAACTGCTAGATAAGTAATGATAAATCCCTAAGTCTGAATATATCAGCATCAAGTCTTAAGTTATACTTCCTTTATGAGGGCTATGGGAATTTATGAGGTCTCTAAGAAATTAGCATAATCAGTGGTGGAAGTATTCACAATGTTGAACAAAGGAGATGCATTCATTTTGTATTTTATTCTAATGGATTTGGATTTTGAGTTTAATGCAAATATATACACATACTCCTATTTTCTAGTAAATAAAAATTGCATTACAGGAAATAATAAGATCTTAAAAACAAGTATTAAAGTACTAAAAATACAAAAGAAAAGGAGAAAATTGAGAGGCAGTGTCACTGATCAAATTGAGGTGTCATAATATGGAATCACTGGAATTTAGGAAATACAATTCTGAATACACTTGCCTCTTTATAGCCATGGCTATTTAATATGTAGTTCTTATTCTGATAGCAAAGAATGTAAATGAACACACTAGTATTTTTGACGATGGGTTAAACTTCATTGCAGGTGTTTTATATTTCTTATATTAGGAATAGAAATTGAACAGTTATACCCTTGAAAAAATGTATTGCACCTTTTCCACCAGAATTCATTACCAAATTGTCTGATTCCCTTTTCCTTCTTCTCTACTCTTTACTGAAAAGGTAATTTTTTTTTTTTTTTTTTTTTTAACTTCAGAGTGGTACTGGCTCACACAGAAACATGACAGCCAAAGTAGAACTTGGCTTATCCTATCCTACCCTTTTATTCCCCAATTTTTTTTTCTTTCCCAATTTATTTTCACACTGTGATATAATTAGTGTACTAAAATGATGCTGTGAGTCAGTATAAAATCTTGACTTGGATATTCACGTTATAGCTTGTGAGCTACTTTTGTGTAATGCTTAATAAAGCGTATTTTCTAAGTTGAAGATAGGGAGCTTTATCTTGAGCTTTAAAAACTTCCAAAGAAATAATTATTTCTATGTTAGTTCTATTCTATTGTTTTAATAGTTTTTCAAGAAAAAGATAAGAAATGCCAAGAATTCCTTTCCCAGGAGAAGGGATAATAATGATCTTGACATTCTAATGGAATTTTAAATATCTTAAGGTGAGATTTGTGGTTGATTTAAAAAAAAAAGTCTCAAAACTTTGAGTAAAGTAATTGTAATCTACCATGTGAGAAACTGAACAGATAGAAATATTCTTGAACTAAGAAAACTGAGAGTCTATTAAACTGAAATTCAAGAACTATAGTACCAAATCAGAATGTTTATCTTTTCTTTTTAATTAATTTTGAAAAGAATATGTATTAATTAGATGTAGTAGGGAATTTTAAAGATAAAGGTGGCAAGGTCAAATTTCAGTATAGAAAAAAATAATACTTGGAAGCCAACCATTACTACTAAAATTGAAGATTAAAATAAGCCCCTTTCAAATATATTGTAGCAATGAGATTATTTCAATTTTATGTAACCACTGACCCTTACAACCTTGATAAAATAACTGAAAATAGACTGTTACCCAACTATCAGCTGTGTTCCCCAATTTAATCAAGTCCAAGTAGCTTTATCCCATGTATCTGACTGTTTCTGAGATAGTTTAAGAAGGCAGTGACAGAAGTTTTTCTCAATTTAAAATTTCATCAGTTTTCATAATAAAACCCAAGAATCTCACAACTCTGAGGATATTTCTTTGGAATGTCTACCTTTCTTAAAAAATAACTAAACTTTCATGTTACAGACATGGTAACTATAATTAAACTTTCGATTTATAGACACAGTATAATGTTATAGTAAAGTAGCCTATGAATATCAGCATTTTGCTTTCAAAAGATGTTTGAGTAATGTCCAGTTTCATACTTGTTACTGAGAATTCTCATAAATCTAAAAAAATAAAAAGGGATTTTAAAAAGTATTTTTTAAAAGGCTGTTGTAAAAATTAATTCAAATAATCATAAGAGAAACCTTACCTCATAGTAAGTAAATATTCCTACAGACCTCTTTGTGTGTATTTGTATGTATGTATATATATATATAAATTTTCATAGCTATATCTATATAATTTTACATAAATCACTTGATGTAACCAGTTTGTTTCCACTCAACAACATCCCAGATATCTTTACCTATTGGTAAATGTTTATTTACATATGATTTTTAAGTAATGTGCAATAATGTTGCACTGAAAAATCATCTGTTAAAGGTAACATTTACATTGCTATGTCGAAAATCATGCCTCATTTCTAAATAATGAAGATCAGTCTTCCAATTATAATTTATTTTTGCAGGAAAATGAATTTTAAATTTTATTTGGATATATTTTAATTTCATTTTCCTGATAGCCATGAATTTTCCAGGAAACAAAAAGAGAAAATCACACTTTTTAAAAAAATTTCTATTAAAGATTTTATTTATGTAAAAGAAATACATTTCACTCAAAATATAATGAATAGTATTTTTTAAGAATTGAAAGAGAATGTATACACATCTGTGTAAATCTGTCTGATGACCTTAGGATAAATTCATTCAAGTGGGAGTTTTAGATTTAAAGGATAGGCACAATTAAAATTTTTTATATAAATTACCTAGTTGCCCTTCAGAAGATTATACCCATTTATACCAACAGCACATGAAAATATTTCTCAATTTTTCTAAACAATTTGATAGGATAAAAATGAATGGCTCATTTTAATTTTGCTTCATTTTCATATATATAGTTTCTAAGTTAGTCATCTTATTCTTAAATGGTTACAGAAGGCAGGTGTAGGTGTGTGTGTGTCTGTGTCTGTGTGCATGTACATGTGCATGAGTACTGTTCCATGCCTTCTTGCCTATATAAGTCTGCTGGTGAAAATCATGACACTGAGTGATAACTATTGGAATTTTTATTTTGTTTTTTATGCATGGGCAACATAGTCTGTTTTAAGAAACCCTAGGTGCCCCCCCACTCCATCCCCACAGATGGCTAGGTTGGGCACTACAATGCCTTTTCGAGCAGCACTGTCTAACAAAACATTCTACAGTGATAGAAATGTTCTATTTGTGCTGCCCAATATGGTGGCCACTAGCCATACGTGGCTACTGAGTACTTGAAATGTGGTTTGTGTGATTGAGGAACTTTATTTTAATTTGCCTCATGGCTTGTAGCTACTGTAATAGTGAAGTTTTGGAACATTCATATTCTAAATGCCTATACTACTTGCACAGAACATTCTTTGGTCTAAAGTGTCAGCTTCATTAGTGGCCTAGCTTTTGTTCTCCACATCAGAACATAATTATGACTTGGAAGAATTCACAAGGAAGGATTAAAGTAGCTTGCTCCACACTTCTCCTTTCCCTATTGTATATAACAGATTCTATAGTAAATACTACCTGTACATTAGCATAAATTACTGGCTGCAATACCTGATAGTGATGCACTGAAAATAGCCCTCAGATTAACTTCAGAAAATGACTATATAGCAACACAAAAGAAGTGTTTAGATTTTTCAGACAATATAAATAATTGTACTTGCCAGGTTAGCTGTTTGGAGACATAGTTTGAATGAGGCCCTCTATTTACTCCATTTTTTTTTTTTTTTTTGCATGGGTGGGTCTTGATCTCCAGCTCCATTCTCCTTTAATATATGCATGCTCCTTATATAACTGGATTTTGTTTTCGTAACGTAGAAGAGATTGTAGGTTCATGTTACTACTACATTTATATTCAGATAAATGCAGTTTTAATATTTGGATTAAAATGTGTCATCAGGAAGCAGGATTTAGGGCTCTAGTTTTGTATGATATGCCCTTACAGTGAATAAATCATGTAGAAAATTAGTAAAATGGGAAGGTAATAATGATTTCCTAGTTTTCTTTTCCACATTTGGCCTGTGAAATGTAACGTTATTCGAATGAAGTCCATCCAAAGCTTTTTATCTTAGGTGTTTATTAACAATTGTTTTAACACAAAAAAGTATATTACTATTCTTTTACTAAAAATATAAATTATTTTACAAACTTTGTTTCACTTTGCAACCCATATATGACATGCTTATTGTGACTTTTAAATCAAAGGATCAATTTAAGTTGCAAAAGAAAAAGTAACTTAATCAAGCCAGTGGCTAGGCTATATATTTTCCTATTACATGTTTAAAACAAAGTTTGCATCTGAACAAATGTTTCAGACAGTTTTTTCCTCTGTTTAAGTATCACAACTTTTTATAAATTTATGTTAATATACAAATTGTATGGTTAATCGGCTTAGCTCACTAATAAAATATAGAAAGAAAAGAAAATGCAGATAAGGAAATGAAGAATCTATGTGGGAGAATTTGATTAACTTTCAAAATATTTTGGTTCTACATCTAACCCAAATTAGCACTTGATTCATTCACTCCTATTCTTAATAATTAGGAATCTACTGAGATCCAAGGAAGAGAGACTCTAGGGTTGTTTGTACCATTTGGCATTGTGAATAAGGCGTCTATGAACATTACTATACAAGGATTTGTTTGAATTCCTGTTTTCAATTCTTTGGGGTATATGCCTAAAAGTGGAATTGCTGTGAGTCAATACAAACTTTTGAGATAACACTGATTTTACAGCCTGTGAGCTACTTTTGTGTAAGACTCAGTAAAGCCTATTTTGTAAATTGAAGATGGGGAGCTTTATCTTGAGCTTTGAAAACTTCCAAAGAAAGAGTTATTTCTAGGTTAGGTTTATTCTATTGTTTTAATAATTTTTCAAGAGAAAGAAAAGATAAGAAATGCCAAGAATTCCTTTCCTGGGAGCAGGGATAATAAGATACTTACAATCTTAATGGGATTGTAAGTATCTTAAGGTGAAATCTGTGTTTGATTTTTTTTTAAACAAAGTGTCAAAACTTTGAGTAAAGTCATTTTTTTGTAATCTATTATGAGAGGGACTAAACAGATTGAAATATTTGTCAACTAACAACTGAGAGTCTAGACTGAAATTCTAAATTTCCTTACTTACTGCTTCTTTCTAAAATATAATGACTATACATATTTTATATGAAACTTTGATACTTTAAAATAAAAAAAGACAGATACACAGCACAAGCACAAAAGAAAAACAGGACTTCATCAAAATTAAAAACTTTTGAACATCAAAGAATATTATCAAAAGAGTGAAAAGGTGACCTACAGAATTGGAGGAAACATTTGGAAATCATATAACTGAAAGGGTTTAATATCCAGAATTTGTAAAGAATTCCTACAACTCAACAACAAAAAGACAAACTACCTAATGTAAAAAATGGACAAAGGACCTACCTGAATAAACATTTTTCCAAATAAGATATACCGGTAGCAAATAAGCACATGAAAAGATGCTCAGCATCATTAGCCATAGGAAAATACAAATCAAAACCACAATGAGGTATCATTTCACACCTAAAGGGATGGCTATTATTTAAAAAATGGAAATTAAGTTTTAGTAAGGATGTAGAGAAATTAGACCTCTTGTGCATTGCCAGTAGGAATGTAAAACAGTGTAACTGCTAGGAATAAGTTTGGCATTTCCTCAGAAGGTTAAGTATAGAATTATCATATGACCTAGCAATTCCAGTCTTAGGTATATACCCCAAAGAACTGAAGGCAGGAACTCAAACAGATACTTCTATAGCAATGTTCACAGAAGTCTTATTCACAATACCCTAAAGGTGCAAAACACAGTGTCCGTTGTCAGATGAATGCATAAACAAAATGTGGTACAAACATACAGTGGAATACTTATTCAGCTGTAAAAAGGGGAATGAAGTTCTAATACATGCTACAATATGGAGAAGCCTTAAAAACATTAAATGAAACAAGGTAGATACAAAAGGATCAAATATTGTATGGTTCTAGTTACAACAGATATCTAGAATTAGCATATTCACAGAGGCAGAAAGTAGATTAGAGGTTACCAGTAGCTCGGGGAGGAGGGGAAGAGGAAGGTATTGCTTAAAAGTAAAGAGTTTATGTTTTGAGTGATGAAAAAGTTTCAGTACTAGAAGGTGCTGATAACACAATACCATAAAAATAATTAATTCCACTGAATTATATACTTAAAAATGGTTAAAAGGGCAAAATAACTATTAATTTGGATTTTAAGCCCATATACTATATATTTTTTCACATTGAGTAGTACAACCATTAGGCAGGTAAACTGAAAATCAAAGAAATGAGGGAACTTAACCAATTACTAAAACTAAGCCAAGACTATATCAGCCATTAACAGTCTACCTACAGTTTTATTAATTGGGTACATATTTTCTTTTTGTTGTTAATGTACTCCAGGATATGTTATGTCTGAATCATTTGTACACTGACATTTTGTCATTCAGATACCTAAAGGAAAAATCATGATGAAAGCTATTTCTTGAAACTGTAGGTAGAAATTTACTTCTACAGTTTATTGTTTTCTTTTTTTATTCCAAAAGTGGGGAGAATACTCTTTTAATGTACAGAATCAAAATGGGACCAAATGCTAAGGAATTTATTGTACACATAAATTCCTTATTATATATATATATACTATGAGTAAACTATAACTATTCTTGCTTTCTGGTCAATTTTCCTTTATAGATGTGGGAAAATTTTTTTACACGAAAGTAATCACCTTCCTTTTCAAATGTGTTAAATCAGGAATGGAGATTTGAATTTTAAATAAAATAAAAATTATGTTTGTTTGTTTTGAATGGGACACATAGTATTGAAAACTATTAATGAACATTAATCAAATGCTTAAAAATGTTTAGAGACTTGGATCATATAATTTTTAAACTAACAAAATTAGAAAATGAATTTAAAAACTTGTACTCTTTCTGAATGGGATATATTTATAAGGCAGTTTTGCTGCTGACCACAAGATTAATCAAAGGAAAAAACAATGGGAACATTCAAAGCCAGAGGATTTAAAAAATTATCTAACCTCTTTATAAAACTTCCTGGACACATGTAAGCAAGCAAAATTTTTCTTTACTGCCTTCCTATGATGAATATAACAATGTTATGGTCAAAAAGACTTGGATATGCATTTGAAATGTATTGAGTAGTACTGTATTTGTTCTTTGTGATTTTTCTTTAGGTGTTTTTTTTCCATCTTAATTGAACTTTATCTTTTATTTTTAACTATAAAGGATTAAAGAGATAATTGGGCTGGTTGCTACCAGCCCATGATTAAAATTTAATTTAGGTAAGTAGAAAGGTCATTTAATGTTTCTAATACTGATGAACTAAAAATATGTAATAAGTATACACACAATTTCTTTTTGTTGTTTGTGCAATGGGAAATGCTGAGTGGGAAGGGAAAGGACATGGGAAATTGGAGAAACTGGAAATTCCCACTGGCTGAACCTAAGTTACATTAAGGAAGGAACAAGTGATACACCATGACCTGAAAACAGAGACATTTAAGTCACTTTGAGAAAAGAATGGGAAAGCTTATCCTACTGAGGAATAAGATACATGCTGCCTCTGCATCTTGAATCTTGGTCTTTCTTTTGACTAGTTGTGTAGAAGGAGAAGGAACAAATAGATACAAGACCGTGTTCCATAGAAAATTATTCTGAACTTATCTTTACTACCTCCAAATCTCTGTAGCAAACCACAAAGTAACTTAAAGTTACCCACCAAAAATGTATTCATACTGAACTACAAAATTCCTACATTCATTAACACTCCTCTTTCTAAGATAATATTTTCTTTGTCAATCTATGAGTATGGTGGATTTAGAAACACTAGATACTTTAATAGTTGGTTTTGGCCCGTAGCAATGAATTTAGAGAAGATACTTTAAAACTTGTTAAATCACCCAAGACTGGATGTCTACACAACTGGTATTACCTGAACTGTTGACCTTAGTCAAAATGTGCTGACTTCATTTACAAGAGAGTTGACTTTGTAAAAATTAGTAAGTATAGATATAGCTAAAGTAGCCTTCATTGCTGTTTTTGTAAATCTTTATGTAAACATGGACAAGCTGTCCATTAGTAATTATGCAGGATTAATTTATTGACTACAAAGTGCACTGTAAATGTAGTCTTATTTGCCAAAATACCCCATGAATCCATTCTAAAATATCCTTAGTAGTTTGGCTTTCCTGAGGTCTAACTTTCACTTGTCAGTAGGAAGACATTTTTACAGCTTAGAGGATGCTCTTAAAACTCCTTTAACAAACATTTAAAATATATAAACAGTCAGAAACTAGAATGTAAGTAACTATTGCTGGGTTGGCTGTGGGATATTTAAGATAGAACTACATGGACTCTCATGTTGTTAAATTTGGTTTATTCAGCAAGCAGAATTGGGTAAGTCAGATCTTTTACTATTAATACTGGCAATAGGCATGATACACTGTACTCAGTGGCCTGCTTTTCTGACCTGTAGACAGAGTTGATTTCAATGTGCTGGTACGTGGGGTGAAAAGACTGTGAATGTAGATATGTTTTTAGAAAATGATTTTCGTTGTTGAACTGCTGGGGTACTGGTGGTTATCAGAGGCAGAAGTGGGCAGGACTGTGGGTCCTCATCCCTATTTCACTTAGACCAGCTCTATTTTAAAGTCTCAAATATTTATATTTCTTAAAAATTCTTCATGATACCTTTGTATTCCATTGTTACAAGTGGTCATTAAGGATACTGTAGAGCCTCAGAACAACAGGCAATTTATGTGCAGATAAAATTTGATTCCTTTGTATTCTGTAATTACAAAGGGTTATGGAGATCTTGGAGCTTCTTGATTCCTAAAACAACACAGGCAATTTATATGCAGATTAGTACCATTAGTACCATAATCATCCTCCAGGGCGGTGCAATGGTGGCTCACTGGCAGAATTCCTGCCTTCCATGCCAGAGACTCAGGTTTGATTCCTGGAGCCTGTTCATGCAAAAAAGTAAACAAGAAAACACAACCTCAGGTTCGCACCCCAGACCTAGTCTAGGTAGATGAGGCTCAGGAATCTGCATTTCCAGCAAGAATCACAGATGCAAGTAAGCGCAATAGCATTTAAATGAGTGATTGGTGGTGTCATTCTTGGTTGTTAGAGGTCAATAACTGATATTTAGGCCTCTATCACTGCTACATAGCAGTGAGATAGTTTACACATTGGAAATAAACAGAATGGTCTATATTTGTCAGAATATGCTAATAGACTTGAGTGTGAATGACTTTCCAATTTTGGAAGGAGTTTTGTTACGTTGAGTTTTCCCCTACATGGAAGAGTTTTTCGAGTAAAGTGGGTTAGTAATGAAGGTTGTCAGTTCAATTTAACGAATATTTACTGAGCATTTCCTATGTGCCAGATACTGTACAAGAACCCGTTTTATACCACCCCTGAGCTAAGAATGCATTTTATATTTTTAAATGGTTGAAGAAAAGTCAAGAGGAATAAATATTTTGAGATGTGAAGATTATAAGAAATTTATCGCAGTGTTCAAAAGTTTTATCAGAATACATCCTCCCTCATGCATTCATGTATTCCTTAGGGCTGCTTTTGCACTACAACTGTGCTTTTGCAGAGTCAAGTAGTTGCTACAGAGACCAACCTTATGGCTACAAGGCCTAAAATTTTTGTCTCTACCTTTACAGGAAAAGTTTGCTGATCTCTGTGTAGTCTAGTGTCTTGTGGGAAGAACATTATAGATATTTTGAATCCCCAAGAAAGTTTGAAGCCTTTGTCTTACCTGGGGACTTGGATGTGATAAAATATAGCAACATAAATATATTCTATTCAACTGATATATTAGACATCTCAATTTCTGATTTCACACTTCTTTCTCTTGAATATTGTCAAAATATGTATTCAGAACTGAAAAGCTGGGTCTCTAGGAAGCACTGAAAATTCTAAACTAATAAAGGCTTTTAATACTGAACATTCTTTCAAATAATGGTGTTTGGGCACCATTATCAATCAGCTGTGGATAAAATTTGATAGAACCAAAAACTGCCAATACTTGCTTCCAACAAAAAAACACTGTAAGGCACTGAGTATGCCTGAAGCACTTTTACTAATTTTTTTGTGTGTGGTCTTTATCTTAGACTCATCTGATTTGATGCAGCCCAGTAATTATATATAACTGGTACAAGAATTTCTTATTCAAGAAGATGTTCAAGACTTTTAATTATTTTTTCCTTAAAGGAAAACAGCCCCACAATTATCTATAACTTAATAGTAATATCTTACTTTAGTAGATTGTCTTATACAAACATTAACAACTAAGCTTTCTGCTATGTGATTGTTTTCATTTTAAAATGGATGCGACAACTTTAGCTTTGTAGTAATGGTTTCTTTTTTGATTATTTGTAAATGTGGACCAAATTCAATTCCATATGCAGGCAAGTGAGCAATACTTACTGGGCTTTATTATGATGAATTCTGACTGGCATATTGTCACAGGGTAGCCTCTATTGAAAAATCCTGAGGGTTACAAACAGATAATAGGTAAATTCTTTCTTGAAAGCTGAGGAAGAATTGGATCTGAAATATCTACAGATAATATGAAGCATCATTTTTATGTTTCTCTCACCCTGTTGTTCTGAACATGTTCTGAACATGCTTTAGTTAGAGACAAAATAGCATTTACATTAGTAGCTATTCCTTTAATTTCTATTAGTTATAGTAGCTTTTTTCTCAAGCTATGTAAATGACTTGGTTTTGCTAACAGCACCAACTGAAACACTTGCTTTGAACAGGCATAAGGCAACTCCACAATATGTTACCTGAGATATACTCAGAATTCTTATAGTGCAGTCCTGGAGAAGTAGCAATGCTCTTTTGATTTCTTTTGTGCAATAATAAATCTTTAGTTATAACTGGAAAGGGTTAGAAAGAAATGCATTCAGTGAAACCCACAAGTCTATCAAATGTGAAAGCATCTTACAGCAAATGTTTTGTCTCTACAAATTATTGGTAGAGATTTTTGCTTCTGTTCATGGTCCTCTCTCTTGTTTGCTTCAGTTCACTAAGAAAGCTTCTTAGCTTATAAGCAGCTTGCTATCAGACTCTTTGGTATAGCCTTAAACAGCCTAGTTATCAGACTATTATCATATTAACCTCACAGACTGGCTAAACAACTCTAGGTGTCATCATTCACATACACTTCTTAAATACACATCATTCGCATATACCCACTCAAGTTGCTTATTATATATATATGTAAATTCTTGAGGATGGCTTTATAATGTCTGATGTAGCCCTACATTTTCAACAGAATCCCATATTTGTCACCAAAAAAGATGTATAGGATAGTAGTTAATAAAAATAGGCAATGGACATGGATTTTCTGGCATATATAATGAGAGACGTTCCTATTTATATGTATAAATAAATTCAGAGACTTAAAACGACAACTTATGTTAACCTCAAGAACATAATATTTTCTGAATATATATCACTTTATACTTTCTCATAATAGCAGGGAAGGTTAAAATCTGAACTTAATCCAGCATGCTGTGCCTGTACATATTTGTCCTCATTAAAAGTATTTTTTATGAAGTTAGGGCACTGGTTCTCAATCATGACTGCATTTTAGAAACACCTGGGGAGGCTTTTAAAAATATAAATGCCCAGGCCACACTTCCAATCCAATTTTATCAGAATCTGTGGGGGAGGGGGGGACAACTAGGCATTCGTGGGATTTTTCCTTTGAGGTAAAGTTTACATTACAATGACATGCACATATCCTAAGTATACCATTTAATGAATTAGACAAGTGCATACAACCCAAATCCTATCAAGATGTAGGCTATCATATGCTATCATAGGCATCACTACATAAAGGTCTTTCATGTTCCTGGCCCAGTATATCCACACCCATCCCCTAGCCCTAGACAATCATTGTTCTGATTATTTTCCATCAAGTTCCAGAACAGGCAAACTTTCTAGAACTAAGTTTGCCTGTTCTAGAACTTGATGGAAATGGACATGGGTTTTTTTTAAAGCTTTCTATGTGGTTCTATGTGAACCAGAGTTGATAAATACTGAAGTCAGATATCTAAGTCAAAGTAGCACTTTCTTAAATGATATATACAGCTTTCTTGGATTAACATATAGAGATAATATTTCAAAGGCATTTTGGACAGTTTTCTGCTAGAAGAAACTATGAAGAATTGTATGGGTTATATTATTTAACTACAGGAGTCATCCATTCCTTCCCTTATTCTCCTTTACACTTTTCTGTAATAGTAATTTTTCCAAGCTCAGAGCATAGCTTTTCATTGCTTTTAGATGAAAAGAGATAATCTAGCAACCTGGCTCTAAACAAATTTAAACATAATACAAAATCAGATTTCCATCCTCTATTTTACCATTTAGCTTAGGGAAGTTAAAGCTCTCAGCATGAACTGTTTTCAGCTTCATCCCCTAAAAAAGATATTGCTGCTCATGGTTACACTAAAGTAGCAATTCATTTAAAAACATTTAAACAGATAAAACCCAAAATTAAAGCACTGTGAGAAATGTAATAGCCATGGTTTGTGTAAATTCTGAAAAGAAAGTGAGAACTGAAAACAGTCCTGTCTTTACTTTAAGTAGGTAATTACATGATAGTCAGTGTACAAGTTACCAAGCAGAGTAAAATATTCTTTCCCATAGTGTTTCAAAGTGTCTTATATATACAAAGAAAGAATAAAACAGTTAAGGATGTTTTAGTTACAGTGATATTAATTCTGATTCTAGCCATGCATAATTTTTGCCTATAAAGAAAACTTGTATTGCTTTATTTTCTAAGGCTCTAAAAACAGAAGAGGTTAGATTCAAACTAACAGGGTGACGTACTTCATAGGTTTATGTTTGGAGTGCAGAAAGAATAAAAATATTCCTGTGCCTACGTAAAATAGATCTACACAGCAGCTTTGAAAATAAAAGCCTAGTTGTATTGTGCCAGATGCAGTGAGGCTAGTTCCAAAGGGCTCAGGTAGCCTTTCCTACTGTCACTACACAAGTGACCCCAAGCATCCCAGCACTAGGAGAGTTCAGGCTTCAAGTGCTATATTTGCTCCAAATAAGCTCGAGTTATCCAAAGAAAGATCTAGAGAGACTGTTCCCACCCTGCTTGATTGGGGGAAGGGCTAGGCATAGTATTTAGTGAACATAAAATTGTATTTTGGCGTTACATGAAGGGTTGGTTGCATATCCTTTGAATAGTATGTTACTTTATTGAAAGCACTATAACCCTACAAACAGTATTAATAAGATTTCTAAACCTGTTTTAGGTTGCCATCACTTTCATAAATTTATAATTTAATCATCAGGTTGATATTTGGGATCAGTAGTTTTAATAGTGCACCCATGAGCTCGCATGATAATCGAGCATGTTAACTAGACATATTTTTCATTCTCCCCTCTTTTTGAAAGAATCTAGGTTTCCCAAGAACCCTCTTACCCCTTCTCTTCCCTTCACTGACAGTTCACCAAACTGCTTCTTTAAAATAGGAAGCAGTGCATGAAAGGATGTCCAAGCTAACAAGAACATTTGTCCAAAAGCATTAGTAGCTGATTATGCTACTAATTGATGGAGAGCTCCTTCTTTCTGCACAATTTGCAGAATGCAGAAACTGAGCATCTGAAAACTCCCTACTCTTCTCTGGCCTAAGGGAAGAGGCAGCAAATAGTTCTCAAATGTTAGTGTGCATGAGAATCACCTAGGGGTCCTGTTAAAAATGAGAATTTTCAAGCTACATTAATTATAAGTTTGTTGTCCAGGAAATCTCAATGCATTGAAAGAACAAACATTTTTAATAACTGTGAATTCTTTATCTAGGACTTAATAAAATTGATTTCACATACACAGAACATTAAAATACTTGAATTAACAATGGAAAAACATTTTACTATCTGGAAACTAAATTTTATTTTGTATATTTCATATTTATGGTGCTTTTATACACTTTTCATCTGGATTCTTTGGCAATACAGACATACCCAATACTACTTAATCTGCACCAGAGATGTATTGATAGAATATCAATATTGATAGAATATAGATAAAGATCAACTCTTTATCTATACTATTGGTGTACCCAGTTGTGGCTATGCATCACAGCCAACTGAGAAATTAATGAATACATAAATGAACAAATGCATACTGTACACAGGCCCTACCCCCTAGAAATTCCAGCTCAGTTGTTCAGCTCAACTCAATTTTAGAAAAATTCTATCAATACATCTCTGGTGCAGATTCAGTAGTATTGGGTATGTCTCTGTATTGCCAAAGAATCCAGGTGAAAAGTGGATAAAAGCACCATAAATATGAAATATACAAAATAAAATTTAGTTTCCAGATAGTAAAATGTTTTTCCATTGTTAATTCAAATATTTTAATATTCTGTGTATGTGAAATCAATTTTATTAAGTCCTAGATAAGGAATTCACAGTTATTAAAAATGTTTGTTCTTTCTTCTCCTGTACTTAGCATATTAAAATGACCTCCTGTGTACAAAATTCCTTGGGAAATAATACCACTGGCAGAGAATCATAACCTAGAGGCCTGGAAAAGTTAAAACATACATTATATAGTGACCATAATCTAAATATGACCTAATTACATCAAATGGCTCAGTTTGCCTTTGTTTTTCCTTTAGACCATTGTAATGAATGTCTTGATGGTTATACCTTTTGACCTTGACTAAATAATAAGAATGTTTGTCTTTGTTTCCTAGCTATGTAGAAATGAAAGATAAAAGTTGGAATCCTATCTCTTTTTTCTTCAAGTGAAGTTGGATTTTCTGAGATAAACTGAAGAATTTAATTAGCTTTAAGTCCAGCCTAACAGAAATAGATGTTATAACTGAATAAATATTACATTTTAAAATAAATGTCAGGGTATGTAGCTGTAAATGTACAGAATTCTTAAGTGACAGATTTTAATACATTTTTTAAAGAAAGAATAATGTTATATTAAAATTCACCATTCAGTATTGCTAATTTAAGATACTTCCCTAAAGAATTTAGCCATAGATTTTTGTGTAAACTAAATTATTTTCCATTATGTATATTATATCTTTTCATCTGAGAACTGGCTGAAGTTTTAAAATACTAAAGAAATAAATGCATAATTCGCTGAGATTTTCTGTTGAGCAAACATAATATTTTTTAGTACACACCTTATAACATTAAATGCTAATTTATATGCAAGTTTCAAATATTCCTCCTTATGAAATGTGTTGGAAGTATATTTTTTAATAAAAATCTTTGAATACTCTAATCTTTCATATATGCACGTATTTTACATGAATATAGACACAGATTATCAGAATTTATATTTGGTCTTTCTTTTTTTTACAGAGCATTAAGAAGAAAAATACAAACAAACAGGAGATGAGCACGTACCTGAGATTCATTGTCTCCCGCATGAAGGAGCGGGTGAGTCTTGCTGAAGAAATCTTTCAAAATTTCCCCAAATATATTTTACTTTAGTTCATTCTTAAACAGTGAGTGATTGAAAAATAATATATTTACATAGAGAATGTGAAGTATGAAACCACTGCTGACATATTGCTTTGTCTGTGTAAATCATTCTATAAAAGGCTAAAAAGTTTTGTCTTTATTTTTGACACAGGCATTTTTATTTTTATTGTCATTAGATTAGAAATGTTTACATTTTAATTTCATTTATCAGAATAAACAGTATCATTGATAATCAGTATTTAAAATGAAAAGGAATTTTCCAAAAGAACTATTTTATCAAACCTTATGCAGTGTTACATTAATCTATATAATACATATATACTTTCCAGTTAAATTTTAAGGTACTTCTTTTAAGATTTATCTTTAGAGATAGAAAATATTTTGAGTTTTAGGAATTCATGTTTTACTTGTCTTTATTTAGCCACATTTAAAGTTGGTTTGTCTAACAATCTCTTAGGCTATTGATCTCAATAAAAAGGGGAAAGATAATAAGCATCCGATGTACAGGAGGCTGGTACATTCAGCTGTTGATGTTCCCACCATACAAGAGGTAAAGTCAGTTCCTTTTATTTCTATTTTACCTATTTTTTTTAACTATCAACTGAAAGAATACTTAACAATTAAGCAATAATTCTGGTCACTGTTTTTTTCCTTGACAGTACAATCCCCCCACCACCCCTTTCTTACTAAAACAGCAAAGTCTTAACTACTCAATGAGGCATTATTGTTTTACAGTTCCCTATGTGTTTAATCTAATGCAAATTAGGTGTTATTTTTTAAAAAGATCTGGTCTTAAGACTTACAGATTCTTGATACTTATAAAGAGTGCTTGCTGTATGAAGCCTCATTAACTTAGTATTTCAGATACAGAGAATTTATTTCTGGACATGGTTTCCAGGTTAACAGCCATACTTAGAGATTTCTCTCAGATAAAAATTAGAGCATGATCTGATATAGAGTCTTGGGAAATAATTAAATGAATATGAATAAAATAAAGATTTTAACTAGAAAATTATTCTTTTTAATTAAAGTTATTAATTTTATCTACTATAACTGAGGATTATTAATGAGCCTGTTAATATTTAATTATAAATTACTACAAAATCCAATAAAACATTTACACAGTTTTTTAACAAAAAGGACAAATGAGGGTTGTTCCCTTAAAGTGGCTGACGACACTAGCTGTGTTGTTAATGGCAATGTGCTTAGCAAGTACCTACTATGAGCAACAGTACTGTAAGGGAAATAAAGAGGTAGACATGATTTTTATGCTTCAGGAGGTGTAAAGTCCAGACTGAAAACACAATCAAAATACAAGTCATAAAAAGTGCAAAAATCAAAGTTGGGAATGCTATGGAGAAACTATTTGCTACTTGGCTGCATATTGGAATCATTGGTAGGAGCTTTTAAATGATACTAATGCCTGAGCTTCATCCTAGACCAATAAAATCAGAATTTGGTATTAGAACATTTATTTCAATATTTGTAAACTTCTGTCATACAAGAAGCAGGTAATTCCAAATGGGAGAATCTGGAAAGCTTTCATGGAAGAAATGACAACTGAATTGGATCTTAGAGGATCTCCATAGGAGCTGCCATTTTGAGAGAGGACTCTGCATGGGCAAAGGCAGGGAAAGAAAGAGATGACTGAATTCTTAGTTATTCTTAAGCATGTTTAGCATTTCAAGCTATTTTCCCAGCCAGTTTCCTAAATTTCTCACCAAGATAAGAAAATGGCCCTTGCTACTTCTAGACAATTGTCATACACTGTTACAAAATTTTTGCCTCAAAAACCTCTCACATTTCTTCCGTAATCCATCTCTTTAGCAGCCAGAGGCAACGTTATAGAAAATCCATTGACTGAAATTTTTTTAATATGTGACTCTAATATAGAAGAAATTCTACCATAGCCTTGGTACATATTTTTAAATTATTTATAAATTTGTCTAGTCCCAATTCAGAAATATGAATGTACCTTCTTAGTAGTTATGGTAAAATGTCACAGTGTCTATAAGTCCTAGTTTTCAATCTTTGTTTTCCTGTGTTATAAAGTTGGTAGATATACAGTTAGTAATCAGCTACACAGACCAGTTTATTATTTACAAAGCTTAGTAGCAGCTTTCATCATTGTTGCAAAATGAGAAGTCCAAGCTGCAAAGTTCACTCCAGTAAATAAATATAGAGTACGTGTGGCTGCAGTTTATGTGATTCAACCATCCTTCATTGTACTATAATATTCAAAGTACAAATGGAGTTGTTAATTTCTTTTAAGCACATTCTGTCAATCCTTATGTATAGCAGAAGTAGTCCTAACATCATCCTTGAAAAATTCTATTGTGTCCCATGCTTGAACCCTGTTAACATAACAAAAATAGACATTTTCGTTTGTAACTCTTTGGCCATTTTGATTTATGTTCCCTGCAGAAAGTGAATGAAGGGAAATACCGGAGTTATGAAGAGTTCAAAGCTGATGCTCAACTACTTCTCCACAATACAGTGATTTTCTATGGAGGTTGAATATTTTTTGTTTTTTCTTTTGTGTGCATTTTAACAATACCATTTATATTCCATTTTGAGAAATATCTTTTATAAACATTAAATTTACAAAATTATACTTTCATGATAATAATGTTAGGGTTTAAACTGTTTAGGATATTTGGTAATATAGAATTGACTGGCCAAAGGAAAAACTATAGTACACTAAATGATGAAAATGTTATTCTTTATAATTACATATACATTTATCTGAGTTTAGAGGCTTTTAATAAGTGCTTTGAATAATTCTGGTTGTATCCATAATATCCCATAATTCAAAAGTAAAGAGGCCATTCAAGACTTAGAGAATTATGGTTTTGTTGAGTGTAGAATAAAGGCTGCCTGTAGAATTTTATTTCGCTACCTGAACTTTATTTAAAATACACATTTTGACCAAAGGGTTAAGAGAGAAATAAAACAAAATAAAGTCTCAGTGGCTGAGAGATTTCAGGCAGTTTGGAGGTTATCCTGGAGGTTATTCTTACATATTATATAGATATCCCTTTTTAGTTTATGGTGTATTGGAGTGGCTAGAGGGGAGTAACTGAAAGTACTGAACTGTGTGCCAGTAGCCTTGATTCTTGAAGATGACTGTGTAACCATATGTAGCTTCTACAGTGTGACTGTGTGATTGTGAAAAACGTGTGTCTGATGCTCCTTTTATCCAGGGTATGGACAGATGAGTTAAGGGGGAGGGGGGGCTAATAAATAAATAATACGGGGAGATAAAGTTGGTAAAAATTGGGTAGATTGAAATATTGTGGGTCAATGACAGGGAAGGGTAAGGGGTATGGGATGTATGGGTTCTCTTTTTCTTTTTATGCAATGATGCAAATGTTATAAAAATGATCATGGTAAGGAATTCACAACTATTTTGATGATATTGTGAGCCTTTGATTGTATAATATGGTTGGACTGTATGTGTGTAGATATTTCTCACTAAAAATATTTCCTTAAATATACATTTTGGTTTGAAATGGTATATGTCCACTTTTGCTGAACTGAAAGAAAATTAAATGGCTGTATTAATTTTAATAGTCTTGTTTTTCTAGATTATTGGTAATAGGTCATATCTGTCTTTAATTACAGCAGACAGTGAACAAGCTGACATAGCAAGGATGCTATATAAAGACACATGTCATGAGGTACTATTCATACCTTATAATTAACCCTTCCATAATCGAAATAAATTTCAGAATTCCATTCTTTTTATACACATTTCAGTTATGCCATTTCCTTTCAATGTAATTTTTATTTTCATGTTTGGAACATGAAAAATAATGCAATAGAGTTAAAAAATAAACTCTGACAAACCTGTTTTCAGAGAAATTTTGGGAGTTAGATTTAGTTACTAAGTGACCTTTACAAGGAAACCTGTTTCCTCATCCCTTAAGAGATGTTGAATTTTAGTTAGATAATGCATGTAAATGTGCCGCTGCATGGGGCAGATACTCAATAACTTATTCTCTTCATTTGAGGGATTAAAACTTGAGTTCCTATCAGACTATACAGGCAAAAAAACAAAAAACATTAACCAAAAAGCAAGGTTCATATGTATACAACAGATGAAATACTTAAGAAGTTTTTTGTGGTCATTCTTATTTGAAACAATCACCTATAACCATACTATATTTGCAAAAGTATCTCTTAGTTTATATAAAATTTTTCGTTACCTGAATTCATTTCAAATTTGACATTTGCTTTTTATTATTCAACAAGATATTTATTGAGTGTCTACTATGTGCCAGGCAGGGTGCTAGGAAGAATAAAATGGTAACAAGGGACAGGCTGCTTCTTCATGGAGCTACATTCTAATGAATGAGACTGTGGAGGAATAAAAAGAAACTAAGTATCTTTCTTTACAAGTTGTAACAAATGTTATGACAGAAAACAAGAATGGGACTAAAATGAAGAATGAGGCAAAGTGGCGTACTGTTATTGGTAGTGGATATTTTATATAGGAAGATCAGGAAGACCTCTTGAAGAAATAACATTTAAGCTGAGAGCTAAACTATGAGAAGATACCAAAAGAGGGTGGAAGGCAAGGCAGGGATTAGACCAGACCAGGCCTTATAAGGAATTTGTATTATATTCTAAATGTAATATGAGCCCACAGAGATGGTTTTAATAGAAAAGTGACAGGTTCTTCCATATTATTAATTGAAATATTTTTAAAATTTAAGCTTATGTAAAATTTAAGCAAAAAAATTACATAAGGAATAAAATTCAAGACTGTATATGTACATGAATGAGAATGTTAATATACATGAATATATTTTATATAATTTAATGTACATGTATGTTTTATAAGGCTAAAATAGTTTATCTTTTCCAGCTGGATGAACTACAGCTTTGCAAGAATTGCTTCTATTTGTCAAATGCTCGTCCTGACAATTGGTTCTGCTATCCTTGTGTATGTGAAATTTTGTGATTTTTTTTTTTTTTTTTTTTTTTACCTCTTAGGATATAAAACACTGTGCTAAGGAAGTTTATTTCCAGTTTCTTTAAAGATTACAATCTTTGCTAAATAGTTTTTACATCATAACTTATATATATAGTTTCAATAAGTATAAACAACTGAGACATGGGAAAATTGACTTAGAATTGTCATCCATTTCTCATTTTAAATGAGGAACTAAAGAATAAGAAGTGAATTTTTTAACCTCTTATTTTTTCACAAGAAAGCTAAAAGGTTTTGTGTAAGTCCAAAGCTCTCCTGGGGCTCCACTGTATCATTTCCCTAAAATGACATGTTTTCAAGATAGGGGCTGAAAAGAAGCCTGTGGGTGTTCCAGATCTGCAGCCCTAAGTGACACAGAGCTTAACAGTGCCTGAAAGAAACAGTCTTCAGGACAGTGCCTATCAGTTACTTGAGGAACTGGTTAAGATACAAATTTCTGATTCAGTAGGTATACAGTAAAAGCCTAAAATTCTCAAAATTCTGTCAAACTCTCAGGTGATATTGATGCTGTAGTTCCCTGGATTACACTTTATGAAGCAAAGTTAAGGTGTTCTGTTTGCTACTAGTCAACATGGCTCTTCAGGGCTGCCTCATTCCAGATTACTACAGATTAGAAAGAGAATTATTTTTCCTGTCTCTTCTGAAAAATAAAAGGTCACAGTGCTACCCTTATCCAAATTTGAGTTTTGGGAGGTCTCTTGCAGTAAAATCAATCAATCCTAGGGGGAAAAAAGTTGGATATGTTTAGAATTTAGAAAAGAAATATTTTGAGAATAATGGATTATACTTGACAAACTAGTTAATATCAATGGTATGCTTGCATTTAATATTTTAAAAGTAATATAACAACGTAAAACATTTTATTTCCAGATACCTAATCATGAACTGGTTTGGGCTAAAATGAAAGGTTTTGGGTTTTGGCCAGCCAAAGTCATGCAGAAAGAGGACAATCAGGTTGACGTTCGCTTCTTTGGGCATCATCACCAGAGGTAATCCATGAATCTCATATGCAAATGATCACAGATCTGTTTTTAAGACTACCTTAAGAGATGATAAATTATACCTTTTTCAATATTCCGTTAATGTCTCCATCATATGAAGTATGGCGTTTATTGTAAATTGAATAAACAAAAATCAGCACATAACTTAGTTTTTCAGCTAACAATTATTTCTATAATATTAAATAATATTAATATTTCTAGGTATAGTTCAGATACCACTTCCTAAACTGAGGACATTTTCAATAACTGACACTGTTGAACCTCAGAATTGTGTTAATGCTGAGACTGAATTCATAATGATAGTGGGGTGGAAGCATTCTCACAATGTGTTCATTTCATAATATTGTAATGATATTATAGTTGTTCCAACCGTCTTTTCAAGGCCTATTTGAAGCCATAGACAAAAATGATCAACTATGGAGGAGAACAGAGCTTCAATCTTATGGTCTATGACTTATTTAAATACTTGAATTATCTGTATATAGTGCCATTTTTTCCAATTTAGATTTGAAAATTTCTGTTGCCAGGGAGATGTATAAAGGATGCTTATAAAATTACATTTTCATAAAATTCAAGTTTTGTAAACTATCAAGAGATTCAGAGATTGATGATAACTTCAAATGAGCATTACCACAAAATATTTAAATATGGAAGAGAAAAAAATTGGCTATATGATTTAACAGTCATACCATACAAGATTTAAATTAGTAAAAAATAATCCCTATAATAATCCATGAAATGTTTTCTGTCGTGTCCAAAAGAGTAAAGGTCTTATACAAATATTATTATATGAAAAGCTACAAAGGAGACTTTATTCCTCTCCATAATGACTTTTTATTAATCTTTTTATTTAAAAAGAGGTTTTGTTACATGAAACTTGTAAATATTGTAAATTTCCAAAAAAAAATAGTTTTGTTCTTTTGTAGAAAGATGAACACATCTATTTGAGACTGCAATCCTGTCAAGAATATTGGTTAAATAAGAATTCAATAAAATAATTCAATATGAAATGAATATGTTTTAATGGCATGATTATTAAGTGGTAATAATTTTTAATATTACATGCTTATTATATCATATTCATTTGGTTTCAGTTTCTCATAATAACCAGGGGACAGTGAATACTGTATAGGTGGGTTAAGGGTAGTCCATGTAGAAGCCATCCATTCTCAAATTGATGTACAAGGGGAAGCAGCAGGGAGAGTGGTAAGAATAACTAGATTTGTGTCCTGGTTTTATCATTTGTTGCTTCTGCAATCATGGGCAATTTATTTAATCTCTGAGTATTAGCTTTCTCATTTGTAAAAGGACATCTGTAGTAACTATTTTGTAAGAGTTTTTGGAAGATTATAATAAGTTTTTATTTATAAAGATCTGAGCACCAATAATTGGGACATAGTGAGTACTCAGTAGAGGTTAGCTATTATAATACAATTGCAAAGAACAGAGATAAAAGTTTTATAACATAAAACAGTTAACTTAGAAAAATACATACATTCACAGTTAATTTTTAAAGCCTTACTGATAGGTAAGAACAATCTGATAATCAGAGAGTCTTCAACATAATTCCAAAATTTTCCATCAGTTTGCAAACAGCTTTATCATATGTTCAACTGTGAGTGATATTTTATTAATAATGAGTTTATTTGTTTTATGTAATTCAGTATACTGTGCAGAATTATTATCTATATTATATATTAAAAAAATATTTTAGAATATTTCAGGGCAGGCCACGGTGGCTCAGCAGGCAGAGTTCTTGCCTATGCCATGCTGGAGACCTGGGTTCGATTCCCAGTTCCTGCCTATGTGGAAAAAAAAAAATCAGCAAATTTATTTGGATCTTTGGAGTAAATCTGTCACCTGAAGACAGAAATATAACATGAAATTGCATTTCCAGGGTTTATTTTCTAAGCTTCCTGTTTCCTGGGAGATTTTACCTAAACAATTCTGGACAAATGGGACTTATAAGGATTTTTCTTTACTGTAGAAAAGAAAAATTTACAATTTTACTATGCAATGCAGAATTGTTTTCCTTTGCTTTTCCTAGGTACAATATACCCTGTAATATATTGGAAATGAATGACTGAATAGGACATACTTTAAAAAGTATACTCTATCATATTAGAGTATTTGATCGATTGAAAACAGTCAAAGTACTTAAGCAACATCTTATACATCAAGAGGATATGGCCCAGTAGGACTCACTGTTTGCAAGTTTTGATAATAAACACTCTGTTGACAATCCATCATTATACATAGGTGGGAGAAAAAGAATTTTTTTTAAACAAATAAATGGTGTTGGAATAGTCCCTTTTTTACGTTCCAAACTGAACATGCTGCTCCCTTCCCAGATTCTGAGCAAGTTGCAAAACTCCAGGAACAAAGTAGACTGTGTGTGATATTGCTTAAATATAAGAGCTGCTTAAGTAGGGTTGTATAGGATTTGCAAGGTTTTGCTTGCCAGACATTAGGCAAACATGTAGGTAGAAAAAAAAATGTAGTTAACCTAAGGTTTTATTCTCCTAACAAGGCTAAATCTTTTTGACTGCATATAATTGGAGGGTGGGATGGTATAGGGTACAAAGAGATAGCAGGAAATTATCAGGTATAGGTAAGAAAGAATAAAATTTTAGGTTTGCTTATCCTCAAATCACCTGTACCATTTAATTCTGCATATACTTAGAGCATTTAGGATTGATAGATGTAGGGAGTCAAATTATATTCTACCTCTTTTTCAATTCAGGCTTACCCTGAATTGTGTGACTGTTTCCTTCCTACAATTTTAGTTTTTTGTAGATATCATATTCTAGTAATTTTAAAAAATGAAATCTAACTATATCTATGGTAATAGAATTGATTGAAACAGTTTAGGAAGTGTAGGTATGTTCTTGAGACTTAATTTAGGAGCAGGGGTGCATCAATTTTATTATTAAAAGCTACATAGATAATTTAAGTTAAGGGACTAAAAAATAGTCTCATAGGTCACAAGTTCGTTCCCAGTAGGTAGTCAGCACTGCTTATAACAGAATTCTCTGTCAAAAGCACACTGCTTTTAAAGAGAACAAAAACAATTGTATTGATTGTCTAGTACACAGCAGAAGCTCTATAAATATTTCTTGACTGAAAAAATAAATATAATAATACTTTTGAATCAAATGCCAGGGAACTCTTTTCACAAGAACAATTCCATTTGTACTCTTGGTGGTAGAGTTAAGAGTTTTTGAAGTTTAGTATACTGATATAGTTTTTAACAAAAGCACTATACCAGATGAGATAGCTGCACTGCTGATATAATGTTTATAAATAATATTATGGAAGTTCAAATTTAACAATTTTAGCTGTTGTTAGCATATAGCAGTATGGCTTGTTACATATTTAAAATATGCTTTTAAATTATAAAGCAAATAGTGTAGCACAGATGAACAATGTTTATGGCTTAGACACATGTAGTTATGATTCTTTAAGAGAATGCTTCTGGACAGTCACAAGTGTAATATTTCTGAACTCCATAACTATAGGCCAGGAATGAAATCTATGATATCTTACATATTTGTAGCAAGAAAATATTTTCCAGAAAACTGAAAATAATCTTTGCGTGTGCACAGTGCTATATTCCAACAGGTACTCTATGTTCTAGAAAGTGTCTAACTATTGCTTAAAGTCTCTGCAGTTTTATATCTCACTTGTGATGTTTTCCCCTGTCTAGAATTTCTCCCCTAATATAATCCCCTGTCAATATCAAGCCCAAATTAAGCTTTCTGATCACTCAAAACTAAACTAAAACTTCTTCCTCAGCTTTACTACATGTACTTTGCATTATAACTATTTTCTTAGTCCTTTCTGACAAAATTTTAAGTCCCTTAAAGGCAGAGTCAATGTAAATAGAAGTTCCATCCTAAAAAGCAGGACACCTGAACCCTAGCTGGATTCCAGCCACAAATGAAGTTTACCTTAACTCATATGTGCAGTACATCCTTTATCTGTAAAATAGGCCCAAAAGTCAAGATCAAGCAGACTCTAATTCATCATTGTATGTTGTGTCTTCCACTGGTATATAATAAATATCTGTTGACTTGATACAACATTCTATACTGATACTAATATATATCTTGTTAAAATAATGCTCAGGAAATTTTTTCTTGAATTTTTAGCATTTTTCCCAATAGAACTAAATACATTCTGTAGATGCAGAGCTGTATTACACATAATTTAGAACACAAATTGTGTTCATAGTGTATTCTGGTTGCTAATGATGCAAATACTTCAATATTTGTTAACCATGGTTTATTCTATAATGACCAGAATTCATGATATAAATGTAACTTATCAGGTAATATTTTATAGTTGCCCTTATTTTAGGTGGAGATAAATACATATGTCACGTGAAATTTTCTGGGTATTTTCAAATGATTATGTAGTGCTAATCTGCAAATAGCTAGATGGGTCTTACTGACTTACAGTATTTAAGTCCAACAAGCCATAACATTTTTAAAAGGTCATATGAGGATTGTAGATATGACCTATGTCTTGAGCTAAGCAGATTAAAGAAAATAAAAATTAATTAGGAGATATTTATGAGTCACTTTCATTCTAAGACCTTTATTTGGATGACTGTGAAAAACAAAAACACCTAAACCATTTTCTACTAGGTAAGGGTTTGTTATTCATACCATAACAGTCTTAGAAGATTTGAAGTGACACAAATAGTACTTTACAATGGGTAGAGTCCACTAATACACGTTTTCCTACCATTTTGGAAATTTCTAACTATACCCTTGCATGTTTTCTGTAGGGCTTGGATTCCTTCTGAAAACATACAAGATATCACAGTCAACATTCATCGGTTGCATGTTAAGCGCAGCATGGGTTGGAAAAAGGCATGTGATGAGCTGGAACTGCATCAACGTTTCCTTCGTGAAGGAAGATTTTGGAAGTCTAAGAATGAGGACCGAGGTGAGGAAGAAGCAGAATCCAGTATCTCCTCTACCAGTAATGAACAGGTGAGTTATGTCTCAGTAAGAAACTACAAAATATTATTTTTAAATGTGAAAACTGTTAGTGTACACTCCTCACTGTAATGAACAGATTCTGACATTTTTTCTTTCCCCTTCATATAAATATTTATAAAGTGCTCTGCAAAAGTAAACCAAAACAACTCAAATAAATAAACAAAAACATCAAATACTATGAGCCTGACCCTACCAATGAGATGAGAGTAAGTACACTGCTCATTTTTTTGAAGGTACATTAACTTTCAAGCTATCAGTTACCAAAATAGGTAAAGTAAGTGGTAACCACATAAATTGAAAGTGCTAATGCCAAAAGTAAGTAATTTACTCACTTCTTACCTGTGGGTCCATTACTAATATTTTCAGCAGAAAAAAATTTCATAGTATCTGCAATAATATGCTATTACTTTTATAATGCCCACAGCTGAAGGTCACTCAGGAACCAAGAGCAAAGAAAGGACGACGTAATCAAAGTGTGGAACCCAAAAAAGAAGTAAGTTGCCTTGACCTTGCAGTGTCCAAGTGGCATTTGGCAGGAAATATTCTAAAGTTGCGGTCAAGACAATTGCTCTTAGTGGATACTTATGAAATGCAATTACCATTATTCAAATAATATTAATCAGATTTGTGCTCAGTTTCCTGAGCTTCCTGTCAATATCTATCACTAGAATAACAAACACATGCTGAAAGTCTCCATCTTATTTAAACAACCACTGACCAAAGTTTGGCTAAGTGGGAAGGGCACTTTGTTTTACAATATTACATTTCTTGGGAATTCTGATATGTTTTCATAGTATGATTAAAAAACAAAGAACTTAACCATAAATCAATTGGGACAGCATTTAAAAACTGGTGGAAAATATGGTTAAGCCTTTTTAAATGATATTATCCATGCATGTTTTAAAACAATATATAAATCTGGGCATAGTCCAAACATATTCAGTGAGAAGTGGTTTGGGATTTTAGGAAATTTGTTAATGAAGCTAAGTCCACAGAAATGATTCTAAGTTATATATAATGATTTTTTACTCTATATGAGAATTTTTGTTTAGTCTTTTTTAAAACCATAGTATTGATATATGATAAAAATGTAAATGAAGTTACTGTTCAGACTTATTGTAGCTAACAATTCCATTTTTTATATAAACTGCAGTTTATTACATGGCTATTTATGTATATCAATATATTTTTGTCCTAAGAGTTTGTTCCTGTACTAGTGAATTATACTGCTTTGTTTTAGGTCTAAGTACTTTTCTTACTTCTTTAGGAACCAGAGCCTGAAACTGAAGCAGTAAGTTCTAGCCAGGAAATTCCCACAATGCCTCAGCCAATAGAAAAAGTTTCAGTTTCAACTCAGACCAAGAAGTTAAGTGCCTCTTCTCCAAGAATGCTGCATCGAAGCACCCAGACCAGTAATGATGGAGTGTGTCAAAGCATGTGCCATGACAAATACACCAAAATTTTCAATGACTTTAAAGACCGAATGAAGTCTGATCACAAGCGAGAGACTGAAAGAGTTGTTCGAGAAGCTCTAGAAAAGGTAAAGCAGGTTACAACTAGTGTATATAACATGCTGCTTTCTAAAACACAGACATATTGAACCAATATATTTCTAGGATCTTTTATCTTCTTTTACATATGCATCAACCAGGGAACAGCTTTTAAAAACTAAGAATAACATAAAGCCATTATCTTTTATAACATTTCAATTAATACTTTTGTCACCTAAATTTATTATGGATCCTAATGAAATAAAGTCATGTATCATTTAAGAAGAAATTATGTATTAATGGTTTTAAGTATAGATGGTCTGTGTAACTTGTGAGCTGACATTGTGGGTTAACTTCTTTCATTTCAGCTGCGTTCTGAAATGGAAGAAGAAAAAAGACAAGCTGTAAATAAAGCTGTAGCTAACATGCAGAGTGAGATGGACAGAAAATGTAAGCAAGTAAAGGAAAAGTGTAAAGAAGAATTTGTAGAAGAAATTAAGAAACTAGCAACACAGCACAAACAACTAATTTCTCAGACCAAGAAGAAGCAGTGGGTAAATACCAGTTATTCTTTTAATCATCTGAAACTGTACCAAGGACAGGATAAAAATTCTATTCAGAAAGGTATATGTAGCATATGGAAAAATTACTCCTGAAGATCAAATGTAAAATTCTCAACTTTAAGTTTTAAAATTTTATTAAAAATCCTATAATCTCTCAACCCCAGAGCCTACATTATTGAGTATTCCTCAAGATGATTTTGTTAAAATGAGATTATGATACTTTACTACATATTTAGTACAGTTAACTTAAATAATAACCTCTCAATCAATGCAAATATTTTATTTGGGTAAACTGGCTGGCCCTAACCTTTATGAAACTAGAAATGTATCACAGTAGTAAATTCAACATTTTCAAATTTTACTGGACTCATCGTTTATATATTAGATTCTATTAACAAACCAAATTTCTTTTACTTTTTAGTAATATCTCATGAAAGCTGATTAAATAGTATCATTTATTATTGTGTTTCTTACATCTTGTCTTTACACCTAGATTGGAAGCTTTCTGAGTACAGAGAGTCATTACTCATATATTGTTCTTATACATATACATCCACAAGACTGAGTTAATTAGTGGGGAGAAAAAGTTTTACTTCTCAAAGATCAGAATTTTTTTTTAATTGGAGTAGTTGTAGGCTTATAGAAAAATCATGTAGAAAGATAAACAGTGCCCATGTAAAAATCACCACCCTGTTTTTTACCTGTTATTAACAGGTAAATGTTATTAACATTTTGCTTCAGTGTGGTACCTTTGTGACAATTCACAAAACATTAGTATTATACAATATTATTATGCTTATACCATTAACTATTGTCTGTAATTTACATTAGGTTTCACTTTTTGTGTTTTACAGTTCTGTGGTACTTTTGTTTTTATCCTGGTAACATATATACAACCTAAATTTCCCTTTTAACTACTTTCAAATATACAGTTCAGTGGTGTTAATTACATGCACAATGTTGAGCTAACATTACCACCATCCACTGCTATGTCACAACAGACAGAACCTCTATACCAATTAAACATTAACTCTCCATTCCCTACCTCTATCTCAAACCCTAACCTGTATTCTAGTTTCTGACTCTGAATTTACATATTCTAATTATTTTATATAGTGAGATCATACAATAGTTGCCTTTTGTGTCTGGCTTATTTTACTTGACATGGTATTTTCATAGTTCATTAATGTCCCATGTATCAGAACTTCCTTTTTTTTTAAACATGGGCAGGCACCGGGAATCGAACCCAGGTTTCCGGCATGCCAAGCAAGAACTCTGCCTGCTGAGCCACCATAGCCCTCCCAGAACTTCATTGCTTTTTTTTTTTTTTTTTTTATTAATTAAAAAAAATTAACTAACACAACATTTAGAAATCATTCCATTCTACATATGCAATCAGTAATTCGTAATATCATCACATAGGTGTATGGTCATCATTTCTCAGTACATATGCATCGATTTAGAGAAAGAAATAGCAAGACAACAGAAGAAGAAATAAAATGATAACACAGAGAGAAAACAAAAATAAAAATAAAAAGTACAAAAATATATAAGAAAAAAAAAACAAAAAAAAACTATAGCTCAGATGCAGCTTCATTCAGTGTTTTAACATAATTACATTACAATTAGGTAGTATTGTGCTGACCTTTTTTTTTTTTAGAAATCATACCATTCTACATATGCAATCAGTAATTCTTAACATCATCACATAGATGCATGATCATCGTTTCTTAGTACATTTGCATCGGTTTAGAAGAACTAGCAACACAACAGAAAAAGATATAGAATGTTAAATAGAGAAAAAAATAAAAGTAATAATAATAGTAAAAAAAAAAAACCTATAGGTCAGATGCAGCGTCATTCAGTGTTTTAACATGATTACTTTATAACTGGGTATTACTGTGCTGTCCATTTTTGAGTTTTTGTATCTAGTCCTATTGCACAGTCTGTATCCCATCAGCTCCAATTACCCATTATCTTACCCTGTTTCTAACTCCTGCTGAACTCTGTTACCAATGACATATTCCAAGTTTATTCTCGAGTGTCGATTCACATCATTGGGACCATACAGTATTTGTCTTTTAGTTTTTGGCTAGACTCACTCAGCATAATGTTCTCTAGGTCCATCCATGTTATTACATGCTTCATAAGTTTATCCTGCCTTAAAGCTGCATAATATTCCATCGTATGTATATACCACAGTTTGTTTAGCCACTCGTCTGTTACTTCATTGCTTTTTATGACTAAATAATATTCCATTATATGTTTGTATCACAATGTGTTTATCCATTCATTTGTTGATGGACACTTGGGTTGCTTCTACCTTTTGGCAGCTGGGACTAATGAACATGTGTGCAAATACCTGTTCCAGTTCCTGCTTTCAATTCTTTTTTTTTCCCCCCAATTCTTTTGGGTATATATCTAGAAGTGGGATTGCAAGGTCATATGGCAATTCCATACTTAACTTTCTGTGGAACCGCAAAACTGTTTTCCATAATAGGTATACTATTTTATATTCCCACCAACAATCAAGTGTTCCTATTTCTTCACATCCTTTGCAACACTTGTTTCCTATTTTGTTTTACTAGTAGCCATTCTAGTGAGTGTGAAATGGTATCTCACAGAGGTTTTGATTTGCATTTCCCTAATGGCCAGTGATACTGGGCATCTTTTCATGTGCTTTTTGGCTATTTGTATATCTTCTTTAGAGAAATGTTTAGAAGTATTTGCCACTTTAAAATTGTTGTCTTTTTGTTGTTGAGTAGTTGTAGGAGTTCTTTCTAAATTCTGGGTATTAACCCCTTTATCAGATACAGACATACCCAGAGATATTGTTGGTTTGGTTCCAGACTACCACAGTAAAGTGACAGCACAATAAAGCAAGTCGCCCGAAGTTTTTGGTTTCCCACTGTGTACAGAAATTAATGTTTATACTATACTGTAGTCTACAATAGCCATTATGTCTAAAAAAGTCAACATAATACCTCAATTTAAAATACTTTACTGCTTAGAAAAGCAAACCATCATTTGAGCCTTCAGCAAGTGAAAATCTTTTGGCTGGTTGGAGGTTCTTGCTTTGATGTTGATAGCTGCTGACTGATCAGGGTGATGGTTACTGAAGATTAGGGTGGCTGAGGCAGTTTCTTAAGATAAAAGACAACAATGAAGTTTCCTGCATCAATTGACTCTTCCTTTCATGAAAAATTTCTCTGTAGCATGTGATGCTACTTGACAGTAAACCGTTTTTCAAAACTGTAGTAAATCCCCTCAAACCCTGCTACTGCTTTATCAACTATATATATGTAATATTCTAAATCCTTTGTCGCCATTTCAACAGTGTTCACAGCAACTTCACCAGGAGATTTCATTTCAAGAAACTTTTTTTTTTGCTTATCCATAAGAAGCAACTCCTCACCCGTTTAAGTTTTACCATGAGATTGGAACAATTTACTCACATCTTCAAGCATCACTTCTAACTCTAGTTCTCTTGCTGTTTTCATCACATCTGGGTTACTTCTTCTACTGAAGTCTTGAACCCCTCAAAATCATCTCTGAGGGTTAGAATCAACTTCCAATCTCCTGTTCATGTTGATATTTTGACCTCCTCCCATATATCACAAATGTTCTTCATGGCATCTAGAAATGTGAATCCTTTCCAGAGGCTTTCAATTTACATTGCCCAGATCTATCACAGGAACCATTATAAATGATAGCTACAGCCTTATGAAATGTATTTGTTAAATAAGATGAAAGTTTAAATTACTTCTTGAATCATGGGCTGAAGAAAGGATATTGAATTAGCAAACACAACAACAACGTTAATCTCATTGTACATCTCCATCAGAGCTCTTGAATGAACAGGTGCATTGTCAATGAATGGTCAGCCATATTTTGAAAGGAATCTTTTTAATTTTTTTTTGAGCAGGAGGTCTCAGTGGTAGGCTTAAAATATTCAGTAAACCATGTTGTAAATAGATGTGCTGTCATCTGGGCTTTGTTGTTCCATTTATACAGCAAAGGCAGAGTAGATTTAGTATAATTCTTAAGGGCCCTAGGATTTTCAGAATGATAAATGAGCAAGGGCTTTAACTTAGCATCACCTGCATTAGCCCCTAACAAGAGAGACAGTCAGTCCTTGGAAGCTTTGAAGCCTGGCATTGACTCCTCTGTAACCATAAAAGTCCTGTATGGCAACTTCTTGCAGTAGAAAGCTGTTTCAGCTGCACTGAAAATCTACTGTTTAGTGTAACTGCCTTCATCAATTATCTTAGCTAGGTTTTCCAGATAACTTGCTGTGGCATCTGTATCAGCTCTTGTTGGTTCACCTTGCACTTTTATGTTAAGGAGACAGCCTCTATCCTTAAAATTTATGAACTTCAGACTTTTCTTCTATAGCATCCTCACTTCTCTCAGCCGTCATAGAATTGAAGAGTTAGATCCTTGTCTGGATTAGGCTTTGCCTTCAGGGAATGTTGGGGCTGGCTTGATGTTCTAATGCAGACCACTAAAATATTCTATCAGTATCATTTGTGTGTTCACTGAAGTAGCACTTCAAGAATTCTTCCTTTGCATTCATAACTTTGTTAACTGTTCGGCAGTTAGCAAATGCCTATCTCAGCTTTTGACATGCCTTCTTCACTAAGCTTAATCATTTCTAGCTTTTGATTTAAAGTGAGAGATGTGTAAGTGCGCTCCTTGCATTTGAACACTTAGAGACCATTGTAGGGATAGTAACTGCCCTAATTTCAATATTGTTGTGTCTCAGGAAGTAAGAAGATCCAAGGAGAAGGAGAGATGGGGAGAACTTCAGTGGAGTGGTCAGAACATACACATTTATTAAGCTTGCCACCTTATATGGGTGCAATTCATGGTGACCTAAAACAATTACGATAGTAACATCAAAAGATCACAGATCACCATAACATAAATAATCCTAAAAAACTCTTAAGTATTGCGAGAATTACCAAAATGTGTCACAGAGATATGAACTGAGCACATGCTGTTGGGAATATGGCACAAAAATAGTTGCTCAATGCAGTGTTGCCAAAAACCTTCAATTTGTAAAAAACACAGTATCTGCAAAGCTCAACAGAACAAAAAGCCATAAAATGAGGTATATCTGTTTGTAGTTTTCAAATATTTTTTCCTTATCTGTAGGCTGTCTTTTTACCTTCTTCAGAAAATCCTTTAATGCACAAATTTTTTTTATTTTAATAAAGTCCCATTTTCCACATTTTCTTTTTGTGCTTGTGCTTTTAGTGTAAAGTCTAAGAAGCTATTGCCTAATACAAGGTTCTAAAGATGTTTCCCCATGTTTTCTTTAGGAGTTACGTAGGTTGTTTTTTTTTCTTATATTTAGTTCTTTGATTTATTTTGAGTTAATTTTTTATACAGTGTGAGGAAGGGGTCCACTTTCATTATTTTGCATATGAACACCAGTTTTCCCAGCACCACTTGTTGAAGAAACTATTCTTTCCCCATTGAGTGAACATGGCACCCTTGTCAAAAATCAGTTGGCTGAGTGAAGGTGGCAGAGTAGAAAGCCTCCGGAAACAGTCCTTCCACCAGTAGATGATTAAACAGGCAGTAACTGTCTGAATCAACTATTTTGAAACTCAGGAATCCAGTAGAATACTGTTCCGTATCCAGGCAAAAGCAGTAGGAAGAGGCTGGCAAATTACAGTAAAGACCAGAAAACTGCTTTCTCCACATCATGGTCACTGACGCTTATATCCCTCTCATGTCAGGCAGCAGTGAGGTTCAGCCCCTGAGGAGCTTATTGGTACCAGAAAGGGACATATACTCCACTTCCCCAAGATCCAAGGTGGGATTGGACCAATTGCTGATCATGGCTTTTGGTTAACTACTTTGGATCATTGGGTGACAGGCTGTGAGTGGGACCATCGTTCCAACCTACCCTGGACAAATATGGTGGAGAAAACTTAAGAAAGGTACACTTTCTCAGAGCTGGAGAAGACATGTGAAAGCTGCATTTGCAGGGCAGGTCAAGAAAGCACAACTGTGAGGTGTGTGGAAGATTTTAATAAGTTACATTTATTAAAATAAATTTAAAAGGCCATGAAAATGGCCATGAAGAAGATCCAGGTGCCTTCCTGGCCCCTTATTCATCCTTTCTTCAGGGCAGCTTGGAGCTGCCTTTGTGTTCAGGCTGGGAAAGACTGACTGGGAAAACTCTTCTCCAGTGTGCCCCCTTCCAGAATTTGCTCTCCAGGCAAATGCAGCTTGAGACAAGAAAAGCAGTGTAAGAAATAATTGAGACAGATGGCCTGGAGCAAAGGCTTATCTATTTTAAATCCAGCAATGCCACATTCAGGATAGGGAGAAGATCTGTCTCCTGGGAAAGTAGAAGGGGCATTCATACTCCCATAAACAGGGGAAAGCTTGAGGTTACTATTCTAGTTTGCTGGTTGCCAGAATACAATATACCAGAAATGGCATGGCTTTTAAAAGGGGGATTTAATAAGTTACAAATTTACAGTTCTAACGTTGTGAAATTGTCCAAATTAAAGGAAGTCTATAGAAATGTCCAATCTAAGGCATCCAGCGAAAGATAACTTGGTTCAAAAAAGGCTGATGATATTCGGGGTCTCTCTCTCATCTGGAAAGGCACATGGCAAATATGACATCATCTGTTAGCTTCCTCTCCAGCTTCCCGGGAGGTATTTTCCTTCTTCATCTCCAAAAGTTGCTGGCTGGTGGATTCTGCTTCACGGTTCTGTGGCGTTCTAAAGTTTTCCTGTGGCTGTCATTCTCCATCTTTTTCCAAAGTGCTTCTTCCTTTAAAGGATTCCATTAAAACTAATCAAGACCCACCTGGAATGGATGGAGACAGTTTCCATATAATCAAGTTTAATACCCACACGTGACTGAGTCACTTTTCCACGGAGATAATCTAATTAAAGTTTCCAACATACTGTGCTGAATAGGGATTAGAAAAATGGCTGCCTTTACCAAATGGGAATAGGATTAAAACATGACTTTTCTAGAGTATATAAATCCTTTCAAACCAGCACAGTTACTAATAAGCACAAACCCAGGATAAGACACACGCCCACAAAAGACAAGGAGGACCCCACTTTGCATTCAGACCTTGGGCAGAGACTCAAGGAAATCTCTGATATCATCAACTGGTTACAAACTTCAGAAACAGACATCTCAGAGAATAAATTCCAGGCCTAACATATTAAAATGTACAATGTACACCAAATGATTACAAGAAAAAGAAACAGGAATTGATGGCCCATCCAAAGGAAGTGGATAAAAATTCAGAAGACACCAAAGACAACCAGACTCTGGAAAAACCAAAGACCTAAAAAAAAAGTTTTTAGTATGCGCAAGAAGATGAAGGAAAATACAGAGAAAGAAGTAAAGGATAATAGGAAAACAATGAACAAAAAATATGACAATCTCAGTAAAGAGATAGAAATTTTAAGAACTCTAACAGCACTACTGGAGACGAAGACCACAATAACTGAAATGAAAAATTCCCAAGAGGGTTTCAGCAGCAGACTGAAGCTGGCAGAAGAAAGAACCCATGAACTGAGAGACAAGACAATTAAGTAAGTCAGGCTGAGGAACAGAAAGAAAAAAAGAATTATAAAAAGCAAAAATAACCTATAATACATCTCTTTGGAACAGCATTACAAGTACCAATAAATGCATCATGGGCATCCCAGGGGAGAAGAGAGAAAGGGAAAGAGAGAATATTCAAAGACATTAATGATCGAATACTTCCCAGATTTAGTAAAAGTTATGAATACGCATATCTAAGAAGCCCAGAGAACACCAAACCAGAAAAAAAACTGGAGGGAGGAGTGGGTAGAAAGACCCATCCCATCAATATGATCATTCTGTCAAATGCAAAGGACAAGGAGAGAATTCTGAAAGCTGCAAGAGAAAAGCAACATGTTATGTACAAGGGAGTACCAATTAGACTGAGTGCCAGTTTCTCATCAGAAACTATGGAGGCAAGAGGGTGGTGGGTTGAAATACTTAAAATGATGATAGAAAAGAACTGCCAACCAAGAATTTTATCCAGCGAAACATTTTTCAGAAATGCAGAGATGAAGACATTCAAGATAAACAAAAGCTGAGGCAATTCATTAGCATTAGACCTGCCTTGCCAGAAAGGCTAAAGAGAGTTCTTCAGATTAAAGGAAAAGGGCACAAGACAGCGGATCAAAGTGGCATAAAAATATAAAGACCTCTGATAAAGGTAGCCATGTGGGTAATAATAAATGCCAATATTATCATATTGTATTTTTTGGTATGTACCACTTTTTACTTCCTACAGGTGCTAAAATATAAATGCATAAAAAGTAATGATAAATCTAGGGTTGTGAACATACAGTGTATAAAGATCTGATTTGTAGCAATTACCAGAAAAAAAGGTGGAGAGAGAGGGGATACTACTGAAGTTAGTGGCGTCAAATCAAATTTGACTGCTATAGATTTAAGATGTTCAATTTTAACCCTACAGTAACCACAGGAAAAACATGAAAAAATATTGAGACAGAAATATTGTACAATATGGTAAATACAAAAAATCAAATAATCATGAAAGTAGACATTAATGAAAGATCTTAGGGACAAAAAAAGGAATGACTTACAAAGCTAAAATAGCAAAATGGCAGAAAAAAGTTCTGTATAATCAGTAGTGATTTTCAATGTAAAAGGATTAAATTCTGTAGTCAAAGGGCAGAGGTTTGCAGAATGGATTAAAAAACAGGAGCCAGCTATATGCTGCCTACAAGAGACTCACCTTAAATTCAAAAACATAAGCAGGGTCAAAGTGAAGGGACAGAAAAAAATACACCATGCGAGTAACAATGAAAAGAGAGCTGGGATAGCTATACTAGTATCAGGCAACAGAGACCTTAAAACTGTTCTGAGGGACAAAAACTGTCATTATATACTGATGGGGGGGCAATTCAACAAGACGAAGTAACAATTATAAATATATATGCACCTAACAATAGAGCCCGAAAATATGTAAGGCAGATACTGACAGATTTGAAGGGAGAAAGAGATGGTTCTACTGTAATAAGAGACTTTAATACACCACCTTCAATAATGGAAAGAACATCTAGATGGAGATCATTAAGAAAATACAAGACCTGAACAATACTCTACACCAGATGGACTTAACAGTCTATACATAGAACACTTCATCCAACAACAACAGAATACACATTCTTCTAGAGTGCACATGTATCATTCCCCAGGATAGACCACATCTTAAGTCACAAAACAAGTCTCAATAAATTAAAAAATATTGAGATCATACAATATCATTTCTCCAACCACAATGAAATGAAATTAGAAAGGAATCAGAGGAAAAAATGGAAAATTCACAAATAAATGGAAATTAAAGAATGTACTCTTAAACAATCAATTAATTGGTTAAAGAGGAAATCACAAGGAAATTATGAAACATCTTGAGGTGAATGAAAAAGAAAATATAGCATACCAAAACATATGAGTTGCTGTGAAGGCTGTGCTGAGAGAAATCTTTAGCTCTAAAGGCTTATGTTAAAAAATAAGAAAGACTACAAATCAGAGACCTAATCTGAAAACTACAAGAACTAGAAAAAGAGCAAACTAAACTCACAGTAAGCAGAAGGAAAGAAAAAAAAAATTGAGCTGAGAGATAGATGAAACAGAGAATAGAAAAACAGAGTCAACAAAACCAAAAGTTGATTCTTTGAATAAGCCAATAAAATTGACAGCTAGCTAGACTGACAAAGGAAAAAGAGAGAGGATGCAAATGACTAAAGTCAGAAATGAAAAGGGATATTGCTACCCAACCCCAGTGAAATGAGGACTATAAGAGGATAATATGAATAACTGTATACCAAACAAATTAGATAACCTCGGTGAAATAGATGAATAACTAGAAAAACAACAAAACTACCTACCTTGATTCGCAAAGAAACAGAGGAGCCCAATACACCAAAAACTAGAAAAGAGAACGAATCAATCAAAAACATCCCAAGAAAGAAAAGTCCAGGACCCAAATGGCTTCGCAGGAGAATATTACCATTCTAAGAAAAATCAACGCCAATCCTGCTCAAATTCTTTCAAAAAACTGAAGAGGAGGGAATACTCCATACTTCTTTCTATGAGGCCAACATCAATTCATACCAAAGCCAGATAAAGATACCACAAGAGTAGAAAATTACAGACCAGTAGTATCTCTTACGAATAGAGATGCAAAAATCCTAAACAAAATACTAGCAAACTGGATCCAATAGGCACATTAAAAGAATTATATACCATGATCAAGTGGGATTATCCCAGGTATGCAAGGGTGGTTCAACATAAAAAAATCAATTAATGTAATCCAGCATATTAACAGAAAGGAGAGGAGGGAAACCACATGATCATCTCTAGTGAAGCAAAAAATGCACTTAGACAAAATTCACCACCCTTTTTAATAAAAACATTTAGAAAACTAGGAATAGAAGGAAACTTCCTCAATATGACAAATGGCATATATAAAAAATGTGCAGCTAACATCATACTTGATGCTAAAAGACTAGAAGAGGGCGGGCCATGGTGGCTCAGCAGGCTGAGTTCTCACCTGCCATGCCAGAGACCCAGGTTTGATTTCCGGTGCCTGCCCATGCAAAAAAAAAAGAGGACTGAAAGTTAAGGAATGAGACAAGAATGCCCATAGTCACCACTGTTTTCAACAGTGTAATGAAGTTCTTGCCAGAGCAGCTAGGCAAGAAAAAGAAATTAAAAGCATCCAACTTGGAAAGGAAGAAGTAAAACTTTCCCTAATTGCAGATGACATGATTTTATCCTGAAAAATATACTATAAAGCTCCTAGAGCTAATAAATGAATTTAGCGAAGTGGTAGGGTACAAAATCAACAGCCATAACATCAGTATTTTTTCATATACAAGCAGTGAACAAGAAGAAATCAAGAAAAAAAAATTATTTATAATAGCAACCAAAATTGTCAAATATCTAGGAATAAATCCAACCAAGGATGTACAGGAAATGGAACATGAAAATCTATAAAATGTTGCTAAAAGAAATCAAATAAAACCTAAACAAATGGAAGACATCCTGTGTTCATGGGTTAAAAGACTAAATATTACAATGTCAGTTCTACTCAAAGTGATTTACAGATTCAAGGCAAGCCCAGCCAACAATCTTCTTTGTACAAATGGAAAAGCCCATCATTAAATTTATATGGAAGGTTATGGGGCTCCAAAGAACCCAAGCCATCTAGAAAAATTTTGAAGTTGGAGGACTTAAACTTCCTGTTCTTAATACTTATCACGAAGTCACAGTAATCAAAACAGCATGGTACTGGCACAAGGACAAACATATAGACCAATGGGATAAAATTGAGAGCTCAGAAATCAGCCCTCACATTTATGGCAGGCTGATTTTTGAGAAAGGAGTGAATGCCCTTCAACTGGGAAAGAACAGTCTCTTTAACAGATGGTACTGGGAAAACTGGGTCTCCATTTGCAAAAGAATGAAGATGGACCCTTCCTCAGGCCTTAAAACAAAAATCAAGTCAAAATGGGTAACATACTTAAATAGAAGAGCCAGAACTACCAACCTCCTAGAAGAGAACACAGTGAAGCATCTTCAGGACCCCGTGTTAGGCAATGGTTTCTTAGACTTTACATCCAAAGCACAAGCAGCAGAAGAAACAATAGATAAATGGGACCTCACCAAAATTAAAAGCTTTTGTTCCCCTAAGGACTTCATCATGAAAGTAAAAGGACAACTTACACACCGGGAGAAAAAATTTGGAAACCACATTTCCAATCAGGGTTTAATATCCAGAATATATGAAGATAGCCTTCAACTTGACAACAAAAAGACAAACAACCTCAGTTAAAAATGGGCAAAAAGATTTGAATACTCATTTCTCCAAATAAGATATACCAATAGCCAAAAATCACAGGGCAAATTTAAACCATGAGACATTTCACATCTACAAGAATGGCTACTATATGGAAAAATGGAAAACAACAAGTATTGGAGAGAATGTAGAAAAACAGGAACACTCAGTCATTGTTGGCTGCAATACAAAATAGTGCAACCATTGTGGAAGACTGGCAGTTCCTCAGAGAGTTAAGTATCGAATTGCCATCTAATCTGGTGACCCCACTTCTAAATATATAACCAAAATGAAGAAAGCACGGACTCGAACAGATATTTTCATACCACATTTATGGTGGCATTATTCGCAATTGTCAAAGGAGGCAAGCAACCCAAGTGTGCATCAACTGATGAATAGATAAACAAAATGTGGTATATATACATACAATAGAACATTATTCAGCCCTAAAAAGTAATGAAGTTTTGACATATGTGACAATGGGGGTTAATCTTGAAAGCACCAGACTGAGTGAAATAACGACACAAATGAACAAATATTATATTTCACAAATATCAAATAATTAGAATAAGCGAACTCACAGACTCAGAATCTAGAATATAGATTATCAGAGAATGGAACATAAGTACAGAATTGGGCTAAAACTTACTGTGTTTCTGTTTTGAACAATGGAAATGTTTTGGATGGTGGTGGTGATAGGAGCACCACATTTTGAAGATAATTAACCTGTTTTGAATTGAAACAGGTTAAATTCAAATTTAACCGTTTAAATGTGGGTAAAAGGTAAAATTTTTGGTTGTACATGTTACTTGAATAAAATTATTTTTTAAAAATCCATGGTACTGCACAACACAGACAACAGACCCTAAGTTGAGCCATGGACTATAATTAATGTACCATTATAAAAGTGTGCTTTCATCAGTTGTAACAAATGTACCACACCAATGCCAGGTTTTATTAACAGTTTGTATACGGGAATCATGCATTTGAAGCATAATTGTTCTGTAAACCCACAACTTTTCTAAATAAAAACAAAAGAAGTGGCCACAGATGTGAAGTTTATTTCTGAACTCTCAATTGAATTTCATTGGTCTTTATGTCTAACCTTGTGCCAGGAGTAGATGGTTTTGGCTATTCGGGGACCTTACCCTTCCAGATGAATTTGGTGATTGTTTTTTTCTATTTCTGCCCAAAAACTTCCTGGAATTTTTACTGGGATTGCACTGATTCTATAAATAGTTTGGGGTAGATTTAACATTTTAACAGTAGTTACTTAGTCTTCCAATCCATGAACACAGAATGTCCTTACATTCATTTATGTCTTCTTTAATGTTTTTTAGCAGTGTTTTGAAGATCCTTCACACCTTTGGTTAGATTTATTCCTAGATATTTGACTCTTCCTTCCATTGTAAATAGAATTTTTTTTCTTGATCTCCTCTTCAGATTGTTTATTACTAATATATAGAAACACCGTTGATTGCATGTTGATCATGTACCCTACTACTTTGTTGAATTCGTTTATTAGCTCTATTAATGTCATAGTGGATTTTTCAGGATTTTCTATATATAGGATCATATCTGCAATTAGGGAGTTTCACTTCTTCCTTTCTAATTTGGATGACTTTTATTTCTTTTTCTTGCCCAATTGCCCTGGCAAGAAATTTCATTAAACTGTTGAGTAACAGTGTTTTGAAAGGGAGCATCCTTGTTTTGTTCCTGATTTGAGGGGACGTTTTCAGTCTTTCACCACTGAGTATTATGTTAGCTGTGGGTTTTTCATATATGTGCTTTATCATGCTAACATGTTTCCTTCTATTACTAATTTTCTGAGTGTTTTTATCAAGAAGAGGTGCTGGATTTTGTTGAATGCCTTTTCTATGTCAATAGCATACAATAATGTGTTTATACCCTTTGTTCTTTTAAGGAGGTGTTTATTACATTAATTGATGTTCTTATGTTTAACCATCCTTGCATTCTTAGGATAAATTCCATTTGATCGTGGTGTGTAACTGTCTTTTTTTTTTTTTTTAGAAATCATTCCATTCTACATATGCAATCAGTAATTCTTAATATCATCACATAGATGTATGATCATCATTTCTTAGTACATTTGCATTGATTTAGGAAAAGAACTAGCAAAACAACAGAAAAAGATATAGAATGTTAATATAGAGAAAAAATAAAAATAATAATAATAAAAAATATAAAAAAAGGAAAAAGAAAAAAAAACAAAAGACACAAAAAAACTATAGCTCAGATGCAGCTTCATTCATTGTTTTAACATAATTACATTACAATTAGGTAGTATTGTGCTGTCCATTTTTGAGTTTTTGTATCTAGTCTTGTTGCACAGTCTGTATCCCTTCAGCTCCAATTACCCATTATCTTACCCTGTTTCTAACTCCTGCTGGTCTCTGTTACCAATGACATATTCCAAGTTTATTCTTGAATGTTGGTTCACATCAGTGGGACCATACAGTATTTGTCCTTTAGTTTTTGGCTAGACTCACTCAGCATAATGTTCTCTAGGTCCATCCATGTTATTACATGCTTCATAAGTTTATTCTGTCTTAAAGCTGCATAATATTCCATCGTATGTATATACCACAGTTTGTTTAGCCACTCATCTGTTGATGGACATTTTGGCTGTTTCCATCTCTTTGCAATTGTAAATAATGCTGCTATAAACATTGGTGTGCAAATGTCCGTTTGTGTCTTTGCCCTTAAGTCCTTTGAGTAGATACCTAGCAATGGTATTGCTGGGTCGTATGGCAATTCTATATTCAGTTTTTTGAGGAACTGCCAAACTGCCTTCCACAGTGGTTACACCATTTGACATTCCCACCAACAGTGGATAAGTGTGCCTCTTTCTCCGCATCCTCTCCAGCACTTGTCATTTTCTGTTTTGTTGATAATGGCCATTCTGGTGGGTGTGAGATGATGTAACTGTCTTTTAATGTACTGTTGGATTCAGTGAGAACTTGCTTTTAATTTTAATGAACAGTATATGATGTTTTATAATCACTTACTACATTACTTCATTTTATGTAGCTTACATTTCATTTTATCCAGCTTACATTACAAAGAGATTCTTCAATTACATGTAAAGGAAAATTTTCATAAAGAAAGTAAACATAAAAATTGTATTAAGGAAGACCTGATAAGAAGGAAAAGGGAAAGTAAGCATACAATTTAGAAGAATGTATGAAGACACACTGGGAGGAATAAATAAATGAATATCACTAGATGAGATTTATGGTATTCTCAAAATAATGATAGAAGGAGAATGAATGCCCTATGACCATGTCTATAATAATTTAACTTCATGCTGAAACAAGAAAAGACTAGACAGTGGACACTATAATTATGAGAGGAAATGTCAAAATGTTTAGAAAGGAATTAAGAAAATGGGGAACGAGACTATAAGACAATTATAATGCTGCTCTTTATAGCATTTTAATATTTGTGAAGTAGCTGAAATTGGTATTACTGTACTGATTTAGATAAGAAATTTGAAGTGTATGAGAGTAAACAGACTGATTACAATTCTAGTTAGTACAGCTGGGAGTTCTTCCTAAACTGGACTGCAAATCCTAAGCTTTCCCCACTCATCACATTATTTCTAGGAAAGTAGAAAAATTTATAGAAATAGTGCAAGGGAGAGTGCAGTATTGCTTTAGTGTGGCTTCAGAAACCATGAAGATATGTCAGACACTAAAGGAAAGGATTTAAAAATGAGATACATCAAGAGTAACACAGTGAGGAAAATACATCCTTTAAATATGAAGGAAGAAATACATGATAAATGAAAGAATGCATGCATGAATAAAGAAACAAGCAAACAAATAAGTAACATAATGCTTGGAAGTCAGGAGGAGGAATGGTGCTGTTTAAAAGTATTTTTACTTAACTTCGGTCAAAAACAACTTTATAGGAGAATGTTATTTAAAGATTAGGAAACTAAGATTGAAATTAGTTCAACAAATTTGGTCCATAGTCATATTAGTCAGTGGTATATGCACAAATTTCAAGTCTAGATCTGTCTGACTTATTCCAAACTGTTTCCAAAATTAAATCACGTGTTCTACATTTTGCAATTGCTGACATAGTAAGGTCACCAGAAATCTCAAAAGATCAATTTTAATAGATAAGAAAGGATAGAAGACACAATCAAGATGAAAATTATAGGGTAGAATTTTTAGATACCAAATATAGGCTATTCTCCCTAGATCCTCAGGACTTTTACCAACAACCATCAATTCTATACAAATATTTATCTATCTATCTATGGAACTTAGAAATCTTTACTGATCCATTTTTAAGTGTTGAGTATCTAAAACTCAATGTTTTATCATCTTCTTTGCCATTACCAGCTCATTTTCACTTATGGGCATTTATTCCTGATACAGTCATTCTGGTAGTAATCCAGCTTGAAATCTTAGCTTTTACTTTATTTTACCATTTATTTTCCCATATCCAATTAACTGATCATATTATATGGATTCTAGCCCTTTGTTTATACCACGGTATATTCACAACCTTGGTACTACTGACATTTGGACTGGCTAATTTGTGTGTGTGTGTGAAGAGCTGTCAGGTACATTATGGGATGATGAACATATTCCCAGGTCTCTATCCAATGGGTGCCAGTTGCACTCCTTTCCCACCCCCAGTCAGAAAAAAAAGGAAAATCCCCATATATCACCAAATAAGATAAAGACTGAGAAATGATCACTGGATTGGAGATAATAAGTGACCTTAATGATAGCATATTCAGTGGAGTGGTAGGGGTGAAAGACGGCAGTAGGTTTAAGAAAGAACGGAAAGTAAAGAATTGGACATAGCAAGTAAAGACAGTTCTTTGAAGGAGTTTGTGAAGGGGAGCAGAGAAACAGCATAGCTGGAAAGGTATGCAAGGTTAAGAACTTCTTAAGAAAAAAGAATTATCGATGTTTGTATGCTAATGGGAATGACCTGGTGGAGATGAAAAAAACTGATGTGCTACGTAAGCTGGAATTTGATGAAAACAGAATAAATGCTGCAGCTTTAGTAATTCCTATCATTTTTTTTCTTTTCATTCTGCTCAGCATATCCATCACATTCTATATTCTTGTAGATATTAGTTTAAGGTTGAAACAGCAGCAAAATGTTACAATCTTTTATAAGATCTAAAGCATGGCTTCAAATGCTTACAATTTTAACCAGTTTTTCACACATTCAATTCCAATTCATAAAACTACCTTACATTTCTTGTTTGTAGTGCTACAATTGTGAAGAAGAAGCCATGTACCACTGTTGTTGGAACACCTCATACTGCTCAATCAAGTGTCAGCAGGAGCACTGGCATGCTGAACACAAACGTACCTGTCGCCGGAAAAGATGAAAGCTGTATTCTTCCTGGAGAATCACCCCGATGATTACTATTCTCAGACACAGCGGTTTTTGTTTCCAAGAAGCCAAAATTATTTAGAATTTGCTTCCCATTTTGCACCAGCCTTTAAACACTTTTCGTGAAGAAATTTTGCACAGTAGTTTAAATCTTTTGTTAATGCTCCTCCAGAGTTTTTCAGGAGGTAAAAGCAACATCAGTGGAGGAAATTATTTTAAATAAACTTTAATTGAGAATTTGTTGCATTTTCAGCAAATTTTAAAAACATTTTTAGGTTTTACAGAGATTTTAACCTTTAAACAACAGATCTTTAAAAAAACAACAGGTGAATACAAGTGAGTTTAACAAAGAAACATTAAAATAGATCTGAATGTAAGAACTACAGAACTGTTTCAGAAATAAAACATACTACCTTGATGTAACCTTTATTTCTTAACCTTGTTGAGCTGGTTTTGTTCAGCTTAATTTACTGTTTAAAGGCATTATCTATTGGTTATGCCAGTGGGTATATGATTGAATTTAGGGAACAGGGTTGACACAGCAGGTGCTAGTCCTGCATATTTTTTCTTAAATATTTCCCAATTGTGTTTTTCATTATTTCTTTTCAATATATAACTTTTATAACAAATTATTAGCTTTGATCTTGTAGTTTAAAATTGCAGGGAACTGGGGTAATCTTTTACTGAGCTGGATCTTAGAGAAAATGAATATTTAAATTTTAAAGTTTGCACATTTCATCTTTGTCCCTAACATGAGTGCTTGTAACTAAACAAAAATAAAATAAAAAGCCAAAAACTACCTTTATCCATATGTGAAATTATAGATGAGGCATACAAATTTCTTTGATGCTTCCCTTCCCTCCCCAAATATCATCTGACTGCCTATTATCTGGTGTCACCTAGTATACTGTAAGTTAATACTAAAAGGAAAGAAAGCACTTATGTTTCACAGAAGCCGTTATGTTTGTAGTAATGGATCATTGCCTATTAATGAACTCCATCACTGTACACAGAATGAAGAATAATGCATGTTAATTTTCTTGTATTAAAGATGCCGTGATTTGTAAAAAGTCTGTATTTTGCAGAATGTCTGGATTAAGAAGCATTACCAATAGGAATGGATCGATAGTTAAATGATTTTTTTTTATATATAGATATATAAAGTACAGCCAGGAAAACTTAAATTACTTTTCTTTAAAAATATCTCACAGTTTATTTTTTTTCCCAAGGCTGACTGATCTTAGACCAAGTCAAATTCCCATTTATCTTTTAGTTATTTTTTGAGGTTAGAGAAATAATTTGTAAATATTTATTTAGATCTTTGATATTTATTAAAGCAATTACACACAATGGAAGTGAAAGAATCAGGAGAAAAACCTTTTAAAAAGTTTTCTCTAGGTTTGTCAGGGTCACTCTAAAGATAAAAATAAAACTAAGTCTTCTGTGAAATAATCATCCATCCAATCCTGATGCTGTTGCAGATGGTGGTGACACAAGTTAATTGACAAGCTACTGCCAAATGGTGCACATTATTTTGTAAAAACTACACAGTAGCCCCATTTCCGATAACATACCTAAATTATGCAATAACTCGGAATTATTCCCTCCTTGTTGCTGTGTAAGTAATCAGCATTGCCACAATTTTGTGGTACTGATTGAATCCATCATGACTAAGAAAGGTTAACCTTCTTTGATTGTTTTTCAAGTTTTAAAACTTCGATCCACCCCTATGAGAGGAAGTCATTGTGGAAATATTTTTGGTGTAAAATCATTCCAGAGTATGTAATATTTAACTGATAGCTGCATGAAAGTAAGATTCGTGTTACTTTGGCTTTTTTGTCTCTGTTGACACGGTTGCACATTTCCAAGTTACTACAGCGTGAAAACTGTGTGTTAAAAAAACAAAAAAACAAAATTAAAAAAAGAGATTGTGGCCTGGTTTTGTAAAAGTTTTAGGTAAAATTACAACTGATTGTTTTAGGAATCATTAAAATTTTTCTGCAAATCATAAAGCTATATTAAGGTGTTGAGCTTAGCCACTATGCACATTGTAATTATTCATTGTGGCTGTCCAGTTCTATGATGCATTCTGGCATTTTGTAAGCTGCTCTGACTAGCAATATATAGATTCATTTAATGTGTTAACATTGGTTAATAAATGTATTTAAAAAATGACTTTAATAAATTGTTAATTTAGTCCAACCCCCTATATCAAATCAAACACAACTGTAGCTGAACATTGAACATATACTGTTGGTCATTCATTGGCGACATTTTACCTTTCAATTGACTCTACTTTCACCAGTTCTCAAAAAGAGGCTTTTTGTATCATCTTTAAAAAGGAGAGAATGATTATTGCATATCAGGTTCAAGAACTAATGCACTGCCATATTCTGATTATTCAGATATTAAATATATCCATAAGAAAGTCTATCTGGTTTCTTAGCACTGTTCACAACTAAGAAAATTCTTAATTGGAAACCAGCTGAGACTTACGATCCCTTGTTATTTTTTATTTACTTCTTGGTGTGCCAATGAATACTTAGATGCAAAGCAAATATGAGCCACCCACCAGAAAAACCTACATTAGGAAACTGTTAGTGATTACTGATATCTGTTAGAACGTAGACATGCTTACTATTGCAGCAGTCATGTGTTACAAAAGTGAGAAATTCAGTATAAGTTACACAAGTATGAATATATCTGTGGCATTTAATGGACAATACTTAGATCCCAGTGACTTCAATGGGAATTCTAGGCCCAGGACATATCAATTCTAGAGGCTCCAGGATGCAGGCCCTGGAGCAGCCCATGCGTTTCTTACCCCTTCCATTCCTAGGGTCCCCCTCCCCAAAAAGCCTCTGAAGGCATTCTGGAAAGCATAGTTCAAAAACCCGTTAGGATGTGTCAGGTATACAAAGAATGACTTTTTTCTTAGGCTAATAGTTTTCAGGTTTCAGTTTACCAATCCCAGGTTTTACTGCCACAGTCCTAGCATTAGAAGAGTTAGCCCTGGTTCTCACTTAGTACTCTCTAAAAAGTTTTCATCATTCATGTTCTATAGGCATATAGCCACTGGAATCAGAGGGCATGGGTCTGAATACAGAAGTCCTGTAGTTACTGCAGAACTCTAAAGTTTTCAGTGACCCTCATTTTGGCTTTGTTTTGCTAGATTCATTTTTCTATGCAACTGACTTACTGGTCCTTGTTTTAATAATCATTCTGTGAGGTAACTCTAATTCTGGATCTAATTTTGAATTGAATTCTAAAATAGCTTTTTAAGTTAAAATATAATTAAACCAACAAGTATAAAAAAAAAACTATCTAGGCAAGTATCATGATAAACAGTTATTAATACAAATGAAACAAACAAAAAAGACACCTAAGAAGGTGGTAAAGAAAAATGAAGTAACAATTTGATTTCTTTACTGGGGCAGACCAGTTTGAATTAGTGAAACAAGGGAAGTAGAGAATAAATGAAATGCAATTTGCCACTTCCCAGTATTAAAATCACTTAAAATAGGAGACTTGGGTGGAAGACCATTTCTTTTAACCAAAAATGAAGAATAATTTGCCATTATAAATTATAAAACCATAAAGCAGTGCTGTAAAAAAAAGATATATATGTAATGTGTGTATATATATATATATATGCAATGTGTAATTATATATAATGTGTGTGTGTGTGTATATATATATATGGCAGGTAAGCAATTTAAATTTTCTAATAGCCACATTAAAGTAATAAGGAACAGGTGAAATTAATTTTAATGTTTTACTTAACCTACTATACCCCAAATATTACCATTTCAAACTGTATATAAAATTATCACTGATACAGTTTACATTTTCTTTTGTACTAAGTCTTCAAAATGTGGTATGCATTTTATATTTAGCGCACATATCAATTAGGACTAGCCAGTTTCAAGTGCTCAATAGCCACATGGCTAAGAGCTACCTGTATTAGAGTAACCTTAAGAACAAGAGCTAAATAAGTGCTTCTTAGCCAAATACATGTCCCTATCACTGCCTTCCATGTAGTCAACATTTCTTCAACAAACTTGTAGTAGAGGACCTACTTGGTACAAAGCAGCTGAATGAGAAAAAATTAATCAGTTTTTTCCAGAATTTGAATGTGAACTCCCTGAGGATAGAATCTTGATCTATTTCAGATTTGAGAATTAGAAATCATCCCGTCCACAAATTTCAACTTGACATTTCAAATAGCCCTGAAGAGGGATCCTAAGAATCCCTGTGGATCAAAAGGACAATTTGAAAACCATTATCTAGTCCAACTCCTTAACCTCATACTGGAGAGAAAACAAATTCAGAGGGTGGGTGATTATGCTTAAAGTCATCTACCAGGTTAATGACATCACGTTCCCTCTTCTACAGTTCCTTCAATGCTGTTGGTGTCTTAAAGCAGGCTTGCAGTGATAAAAAGTCCGTACTCTCGAGGAACAGGGCAGAATATTACTGAAGGTGTAGAATTCTAATGAAATTAGAGGACACAATGGAAAGCATCATTCATTTATTCATTCACTGATTTAACAAATATTTGAGCTCCTACTATGTGCCAAGCTCTGTGCTGCATGCTGAGAATGTAATAATGAACAGAACAGACTTCAGCCCCATAAATCTTTCATTTTAGTGAGGGAGTCTACCAAATAAATACAAATTTCTAATTACAACTAGGGTTAGGTGCTATAAGGAAAAAGAACAACAGAATACATAGAAAACAAAATCTTAGGAGGGGAAAGAATTAAGGAAAGCTTTAAAAATGTATATGTAAACTCAATTTTAAAGGATGAGCAGGAGTTAGCTGGAGAAGAAAGAAGACAGGCATTACCAGACAAGAACAATATTGACTTTGGATGATATACTTTTCTAATTCATATTTCTATGACCAATATTATTACTTTTAAAATCAAGGGAAAATTATAAAAGGAAAGCATAGGTATTAGCTAGAGAGGTCTGTAGGGCTACAGGTTAAGGGAGTGTAATTTATTTTAAGTAAAGAGACAAACTATTTTTATAGGCTAAGGATGCTGAGAGAGAAGGAATGAGTGCAAGGCCATGAGAGCAACAGGGTATAATTGGTGGAGTATCTACAGCAGACATGATGAGATGTTTTAAGATACTAGAGGATAAGGGCAAGAAGATTATTGAGGCTCCTCTTAAGTTTGTTGGTGAAAGAGTGAAGAGAAACTACCTGAGAGATAGTGTGTTCAGGACAAGAGGAGAAACATACAATCTAACAGGAGAAACCACTGGAAAGAGACTGAACTACAAGCCTTCTACAATACTGGATATTTAAAATATATATATTTTTTCTATTAGTTTTGAAATCAGCATAAAATTCGAAGGGTCAAAAAGGTAATCCAGTGAATATTATACCAGCCATTTAATTCTACAGCTTAGAGGCAATCAGGGCCCCCAGTTTCTTATATATCTTTCCAAAGACATGCAAATATAAGCATATAATGCTACACTGACATTTTAGAAAAGCCTAATTCACTTCTTATATTTTTTATATCTGAATTTATACACATATGAACACACATATATATACGTATACATATGTGTGTCTTTAAATTCCCTTAAGGTTTTATTAAGTAAATAACCAAAAGGTAGAATAAGTCAAAAAGAGTGCCAACCCACTCTCTTTTATCTCATCTTAAAGAGGACAATAGCTTACGATCATAAAAGGTTAAGCTCTGAATTTATTTAACCTTTTAAAAATTCTTAAAAAAAAAAATCCTAGCCACTGAATAACTGCTAATAGCAGGGTGAAGACAAGAGGGGTCCAAGGAACACACATTTTTGGGTCTGCCTCCAGCAACCATTTTGTATTTCATGTTTAATTTCTTGCCGCCATCGATCATCAGGCCGAAGAATTGGAGCTCTTACAAATAAACTTTACAAGGGCCTGGGACAAACCTTTCAGTCACAAACTAGCCATAGTGCACTGTCCGGAGACTTGCACAGGAGGGTGGAACCAGCACCACGTCCCGCGTTAGCGGTCAGGGTTGCTGTGTGTCTACTAAGGGAGAAAGTCCACCTCCCGCGGCCTCCCGCGTGGCGGGTTGCTGGGGCCTCTACTGGTCTCCGCGGCCTGCTAGCACCGCCCTATGGCTGGCTCCTCAGTCTCTTTCCCTCCTGCTCCTCTCTCTCTGCCTGGCAAGCTTCTCGCTCTGGATAAGGTGGTTCAAGGAGTTCTCCGTCTCTCCCACTGAGCCAACAGGAAAATCAAGTAAGCCTGAAGCACTTCAGGCAAAAGAGCAAACCACTGTCGCTTGAACACAGCACCCTGGCCCCGGCCCTCGCCGCCCCGATGTTGGGGCCGAAGACCTTGAAGGCGCTAGAAGGCCGGGTCGCTGCAAGGCCCACAGTAGCCTCCAGACCCTCTCGCAGGGACGTGGCGGCCCTTGGGCCAAAAACCCAAAGCAGAAGTTCCCTTGTCTTCCCTGGAGGCCCAGCGGCGGTTCCCTGGCCAGGCTCAAGCCTGGAGGTACTCACAGAGGTCTTCCTGGCCTCCTCCTCCTTCCGCGCTAGCCTGAACACACCCGGCCGACCCTCGAGGGCGCCACAGCTCCTCGCGGGGCGTCCCCAGGCCTCCCTCGCGGGGCGTCCCCAGGCCTCCCTCGCGGGGCGTCCCCAGGCCTCCCTCGCGGGGCGTCCCCAGGCCTCCCTCGCGGGGCGTCCCCAGGCCTCCCTCTCGGCCACCGTCCATGGGCCTTTTCCTTTCGGCTTCGGGAAAGCGCCCGATACTTCCGGTTGCCCCGGCCCAGGGCCAGGCGCAGCACGCCGCGGGTTCCTCACTTCCTGGGCCTCGGGGCAGCGGAAGGCTACTGACGGCGACTCTCCTCAGCGGCCCAGAAGTCAAGCCTAAGCGTGGAAAAGGGATGCTGAAGAGAAGCTCAGAAGAAGGGACCAGGGAAGGGAAAGAAAAAAAGGGTGTGTGAGGCTTGAAGAAGGCCTAGCAGAAGCATTTTATTTGAACTTTTGGGAAAAATTAAAGTAATGGGTTATTCTGTTTAAGATATCTAGCACCCTTATTCCTGAATTAAAAAGGACATTGGGCGGGGTGGGGTGGGGGGAAGAGAAACAGAGAACCTGTGTGCCGTTGCTTTTGCCTTCTTTACTTGGCAAGACCCCACGGGGTGGTCACACATTCACTTTTATGCATAACAAATCCCAAACGACCCAAAAGCATACCTTCAATTGTTCTCAGGCTTTACACTGGGAAACAAAAAAAGTCGCTTCCTCTCTGACAGTTCCAAACTCCCCAGGGGTGTTTCCAGTGCCTAGTTGTAAATAAGTCATAAGAAGTAGGGTTAGCACCAGACTGTAAGCTTCTGGAGGGCAGGGAAAATATGTTTGCAGGGAAAATGTGTTTAAGTAAATTAGTCATCAACCTGAAAATCATATTCCAGTTTCAATAAGTAATAGCACATGGAGGGGAAAATGAGATCTAGTTTGTCATTTATAGACACAAAAATTAAGTGATTTCTGTTTCTGACAGAACCAACACTAGACCTGGGGTTTGAGAAGAGGGTATTTCTGTGTTTGTGGGAAAGATCTCTGAGCATTAGTATCTGTTTGCTTGCCTCAGTCATTTCCTTGCAACTAGTACTGCCTTAGTATCAACCTCATTTTCCTTTCTGTAGTTGATTTATGGCTTTGGAAAATGCTCTGAAACTTTTCTAATTCCTCTAGTAGGGAAAGTCAAGCATACCTCTCAGAAGAAATTTGGAGGAAGACTGTAAGAATTCATTTCTAAGAGCCCTTAGAAATAATTTCAGGTCTGAACAAGGCCCAGTTGATCTGCAATCAGCTTTCTGGAAATTTCTGACTTCAGCAAAGGGTTTTTACTTATTGAATACAAATTGGATTACAGAGAGAAATATGTATGTTACTAGAACAAAAATTTAATAATACACCATAAGACTGTGCAACACAGTGAACCCTAATGTAAACTGTGAACATTATAATAATATTCTCATCACTTGTAGCAAAGGCACCACACTAATGCAAAACATTTAAAGTGGTTGTGGGTATATTGAAACATCTTTCTGTAAATATTCAGTTTCTCTAGTAAAAAAGCAATGAAACATAAAAAAACACTTATTTGTTAAAAAAAAACACACAAGCATCTGGTCTCTACTCATCATAATTAATACTACAATCTCCTGTCAGGATGAGACTTAATAATGACTAAAACATGGAGCTGGGTAGACCTCAAGATGATACATTCCCTCCACTAATGGAACGTACTATCAAGTGGATGAAAACTTGTGCCAAGATAAAAGGGATAATTCAGATACCATTTAAATTGAACCCACATATAATTTCCAAGGTTCTTTTTAGCTGAGTTTACAATTCATTTGAGTACAGTTCCCCAGTGAGCTCTCCTCCACTTATCTCTTATATTTATGGTGAAAGGTAAAATGAAGTTGAGAAAAAGAAGTTAAAAAGCCTATGAATTATTGAATATTTGGTCTACAGAAGAGAGGTTCCTCAGAGAGTGGAAGCTAAAGGATACTTTATTAATTGGTACTGGGACATGAGGAATGCTGCAATTACTTTGCCCAAGAGATCCTCACAGGATCCAAGCATGGTAACCAAGTCAAACTTACCTGTGGCCACATCATGTCATTGTGACTGGAGCTTTTGCAGAAAAAAGAAATGGCAGCAGTTAAAATCATCAGGTATATCTTTTCCTTTTAAAACTGAGAGGGGAATCATGCTCTTCAGCTGCCTCTGATATGTTTCAGATATTAATTTTCACAAGAATAAGATAATAACCCCCTTCCTTGACTTTAAGGTACACTATATGCAGTGTCCTAACTGTGGTTCTTTAGGGAAGGTGGGACTGTGTCACTGGTATCTGGTGACAGAATAGGGATTAGGGTTCCAGCAGATAGGTAGGAGGACCCTTTAGGATGTTGCAGAATTAACTTCAGCATCATATGGAATATATAATTAGTCTCACCCCCGACATTCTGTTTCTAAATTCCTGAGGAAATGGGAGAGTATGTGTGCGTTCTGAGGTTTCTAAAGGTGTCTGGTATAGGTTTTAGAAGCACTTCTCTTACCTTACTTCTCTGTAAGGTAGCTCCAGTGGCCCAGCAGAATCTTGAGGTTAATCACTTCCATTTCCATCTCACATCTTGGCTTTTTTGGCCTGATTTCCCTCCCCTTGTGGTGGTTCACTCCTTTGTGCCATTTCTGTACAAGTCTGCCTACCCAAGTAGATGGATGAAATAAGCTTTCTACCATTTGGCTGTAGAAAGGCATTGCTGGCCATGCATGCATCCTGGTGTTGAAAGGCAAGATGTTTGGGTAGTACCCAGGATTGAGAAGGACCTTGAAAACCTAAGTCCTCCTGAGGTTTAGCCCTAGTGTACGGTGCTGGAATGCATCAACCTAGATTATCTGTTGTTTGATGTCAGGTTTTGTAGCTCATAATACTCTCTTCACATTGCAGCAAAAAGATAAAGAATATTTTCCCCTTCCAGTATGTGCACTCCAAAGCATGCAGTAAATGATAGATTCAATAGACTCAATCATTTTGATGTTCACTTTTAGCCTTAGATCTGGTTACATTCTATATCCATCCATGTACTCATTGTTTCTTTCCACCTTCAAGTTGTACTATTTTATCATTTCAAAAACCTTTCTAAACCTCTTGAAATACTTTTTGGAATATTGAACGAGTAGATTAATACATGAAATAGTCTAGACAGCTAAAACTGTGCTGTCTTGTGAATAAATTATGCTTTCACTAAACAAACAATTTAATGCTCTTTCCCCCTTTTGTCTTCTCATCCTTTATGCCTTTGGTATTTCTAATCATTTGTCAAATTACAGGGATATTTGGATGTTGACAGTGAGTTATTGTATAACAAGGCCTGGATGGCTACCAAGGATTAACACTGGCATTTTTGCATTATGAAAATAAAATAATGTCCATATTTCCAATTGCTATTATCTGTCTACACTGTCCATCTTAAGATGTCATCATTACAAGATGACATCACTTTAGCAATGCAGCCAATCCAAATCACTTGCTGAGATATCAGATTGCCTTTGGTCTTGCTCAGTTATTTCGATCATAGAATTAACCTTAAAGACTGAGAAACAATAGGTAGCAATTGAGTGGATCCACAAGATTTGAGCCAAGTGCGATTGTAATACATTTTGCATAATAGAAATGATGAAACTGGTTGAAGCTCTCACTCCAGAAAGATAACCCGGGTATTATAGAAAAAGACTTTCATGACTTTCTGGAATATGGTAGATATAAAATGTTTAGCTTATCGGTATAGATTCGGAATTTGTAGTTCTAGGAAGAAAATGTAGTAAGTCAAATTGAGTGTCACAGAAAGTGGGGCAATCCTTTCAGCCATGAACCTCCCTCCATAAATGCTGCCTTATGACTTCTCTCCAGGTGGGCAATACATCCCAATCTCATTCCAAAGTCACAGAGGATTCGTGAGACATAGAATTATAATCAATCAGCTACCAACCAACTGACCAAACCGTCAACAAACGGTTGTCTCCCCAGAACTCAGCGTTTAGCCAGAAGCCATGGAGGATACAGAACAAGACATCACAGCAGAAAATTCTACACTCAAACACATGTGCTTGAGTACAGGCATGTGTGTGCACACACATATGTTTAAAGCAGGACCATCCAGGAGCAATTTCCTTGGTTACTTTGTATTTGACTTTGTTTGTATTTGAACAGCCATTTTTAAGGCATCATCTGTGAAACTGGGCAACTGTGGAGAAGCATTCCCTTTCCTTCCCTTCTATTTAGTTCAGTGGGGCACAGATCCATCTTATAGTAGCCATCCACACCCATACATCCAAAGCATTGTTCTCCAGCTTGGAATTGTTTTGAATGAAAGAGCAGAAAAGTGGAGTTCTAATACAGAGGCACTTAGATTAAGCCTGGTAGTTTTCCAGATTCGAGTCCTACTGATTTTGATGTGTATAAGCATCTTTTTAAATAACCTCTGAGGCTGATAGTCACTTAACCTGCTACTGTTTTCCAAAAGGCAAAGCCACAAAAATTCTAAAATCTTGAGCAAAGGATATGGCTTTTGATTATCAAATGAATAAAGTCAAGTTGAATTGAACAATCAGCTAGACCTACTTCCTGAACCTGCAAACTTTCCCTGATATAGCTGATAGAAAGTATTTGCACACAGAACTCATTCTTAATTTTTGTCCCAAGAAGTTATCAATAATCTGTACACTTGTAGCAAAATGTGAACAAATATATTGATATATTTAAAATAATTTAAAAAAACATTTCACAAACATTTTGTTGCCATAGGAATTTTTTGTAGCAATAAATGCCCCCATTAAAATTTAAACATTATTCAAAGTATGATTATCTGTATTGATAAATTCTGCAACAAACTATGTAAACAGAGTCAGATACATTTTACTATAGGGGTTACTGTCCTTCCTGGGGCTGGATCTCCCCATACATTTTTCCAGGGGACCAATTAAGAAACTGCTATTTTCAGAGCAACAAAAATAAAAGCTTTTATTTGTTCATTTGAATATAAAACAGGCGTTATCACAGATGTACAAAGCGTACTGGTGGTTTAACATACAAGAAGGTTGCTGTCCTTTGCACATAAAAATTTTGTTTGAAACTGTGATTGGTTGAGTACATGAATTTCTCTAACCAGTCACCACACTCTATGAAATAACGCTGCTAACATTCAACTGATAAAAGGGACAGTTTTCCCTTGGGTAAAGTGTCAAGCAGGATTAAATATATATAATAAACAAGCACCATGAGGAATCTGCTCCTGTTTGATTAGGTTTGTGTTTCAATGTTCATTGTGTACCCTCTCTTTGTGCAAGTTGATTACACGTTTTTGTCTGACTCCAAAAGCACAAGGTCACAAGACAAACATTTTATACATTCTCATGATTTATCTACAGTACAATTTCTAATACAGAACAATCCTTCTTTATTGCTGAAACTGGTGGTACTTAAGTGTCTCCTTTCCTTTTTCTTGCACAACAAACTTCAGTCCCAGTCCACCAACTTTTTTGAACCTAAATTCTAACCTCAGAGATGACAGGATGCAGAAGAGATCTGTTAGTAACTGCTTTCACAACTGCATTGCAGTATTTCCCCTCCCTTGGATGTAAAGTTGATATGGTGAAGGTTAAATTATGTTTGAAGTGACATCTAAATTTGCTTTGCTTCCGACATTGGCTGAACTTCACAAGTTATCCTGCACACTGCAATTAGATTTCATAATCAGTATCTTATCTGAAACCTTAAACAATCTATCCCTTAAACAAGCTGGGTGTGTGTAAGAAAATGTCTTTTTCTGTCTGTGGTGGGTTTTCCCCCCCTTAGGAAGCAGAAGACTATAGGAATGTGTATCTGAAGCATGGAGAGAAATATTCATACACAGCAATGGCTTCAAACAATGCTTTAAAAATCAAATGATCTGTGGAGATGGAAGGATGCACCATACATGCACATAAATGAAAAAGAAAAATGTGCCACTAAAGAAAAAAATCAAAACAATCAGCATGGATCTTCAAAGTCAAACAAAATTCTTTTTTAGCAAAGGGCTTACTGCTGGCTGCACATAGCAAAGGCAGACAAAAACATTGCCTATAATATAATGAAGAAAGGATCTAAATTTTGCCCAGCAACAATCTTAATCATGCATATCTAGTAACAAGAGCCATTGTAGGATTGTATTGGGCAATTATAAAATAAATCAAATAAATCACTCCTGGATTGTTGATCTCTCCCTCTTGGTTGGACTCAGGCCAATTTAATTTAGAAGTGTACAGATGAGCTCTGAAAATTAAAAAGAGTGTGAGAGAGACGGCAGCAGCAGAAACAGAAATTAGGGATGCATTTATCCACAGGTGGTAAAATGAAGGCAGCTGTGAGGCATGCTTGTTTGCTTCAGTCCAGGGCCTTTTATGAGTCACTGGGGTGGTTCAGTTCCCTGGGGGGTTTGCTCATGGCTGAGGCTGGTGAACCCCAGGGACCAGAGGTACACACAGTTGGCTAGTTGTAAGACAAGGTGTTGATCGCCTGTACTCGTCTTTTCCCTTAAAGCTGTTCCAGGCCTTCTGTCCACTCCACGCAGTCACCTTTGGAGGGGAATCAATGCAACTTAGCGCAAATGACCATATTGCATCATTCCTTTTCATACTGAGAACCAAAACAATAAAAAAAAAAGACACTAACAAAAAATGATGAAAAATATTGTGCAACAAATTCTTGTAGCTAAGAAAACAGTGCTATTCACCAACCTGCCTTTCCTAAAGCCTATCAAGTGTAGTAAGCACATGCCAGCATAAACTCAGTCATTGCTGTCCCCACAGCAAAGGAAAAAAAAAATTAGTGCACATTTAGCCTTAAATTCCTTCACCATCCTTGAGATGGCAATAATTTCACTTGCTGGTCTCTGGTATCTAGAAGAAACTTTTAGACAGGGCTACTGGCAATCTGTGATTGCTCTCATCAGCAAAGTGTATGTGAATAAATCACTCAGTTATCTACAGTACAGTGGAGGGGACACCATGCATGTGACAAGTTCTGCATTTTAAACTTTAAAATCTCCTTTTTCATTAGCGAATTTATATTTCATATATATATATTTGTTGTGATACTATCCACGCAAGATAATACAACACTTTTTTATATTAGCAAACATTACAAGACTTTAATATTCTTGAATGTTTTTTCTCTTTTATACTTCTAAAGAGATCAAAATAAATTAAACGTTTTGTACATAATTACATATGAAGAAGTTAACTTATTTTATCTTTTTTAGTTTAGTACAAAGATATCTGCAAGATAAGTGCCGAAATACACCTTATTTATAATTTCTTTTCATTCTATGCTAACATCAAAGGCCACAGATTAGCCTTTGTTTCTTCAGCACATTTCTGACAAAGAAAGCTGCTAAAATCTAATTGGAAGGTGCTATTTGGAAGGTTTTCTCGTACCTCAACAAACTTTCCTAAAAGGATGAGATCTAGCAATGGCTTAAATTAGTACAGATCCATGTCATTAAGATTTCATGACACATTAAAACAGAGAAAACAATTTTTGTCACACTACATAAATTGTTTAAAGGAACCCATCTGGAGGGCAGAATATATATTTTTTTAATTGCTATTTCGGCTTAACAAAATACAAAGCCACATTTACGAAGAAAGCACTTATTCAGTAATAAAAAAAAAAAGAAAAGAAAAGAAAGAAAAAAAAGTTTTTGAAATGGGCTTTTCCAACAAACTGAAGGCAGTAATCCCAAAGTCCTTCTGAGCTAAATTTAGTGGTAAATTCACATTTCACATTTCATTTCCATGCCAATCATGACTGCTGTGAGAAGTTGTCATCATCATCACCATCACAATGACAAAAGGTTCCATTCTGGTGAATGTTGCCCTAGTATCTGCACAATTTTAGTGGACACTGAGAAAAATGTTTACATCTCTAGAAAAGTCCATGGAAGCCAGAGAGACAAGACTACATGTTGTAGGCCACATAGATGGGATCTAGCTGGTCTGCCAAGAAGCCGTCTCGTAGGTGCATACGCTGTTTCTCTCCACGGGAGTTGATAGGAATAACACCAATGTCCACCACCACAACCACGCCCACAATCAGGTAGTGTTCCTCCAGGACCACGTTGGTCACCAAGGGAACGAGGTCCAAGGCTTCTTGTTCTGATCCATCGAGCTCAACCACAACCACCAACAAATTTGTCCAGGTAAACACAGCACTGGAAGAGAGAGAAATCATCATGACATGGCATTAGAAACACGACACTGCTTTTAATTTAACAATTATATTTTGTTTTCAAAAAGCTCCGTTTGGTTCTTTCTTAGATCTGCATGATCCTTCCTGATAGTCTCTTATGGCTTGCTCATCTTTGTGATTCCATCTCCTTTAATTCATTAAATATCTCATATGTAGTTATTCTGGGAGTAATAAGTCCGTTCTTGGAATTTTTCTACTGGCCTTCTCTTAGGAGTGGCTAGTCTTTTCAAGCACTTGTTGATGTTTGTGAACTCATATTTCTATGGGAGCAGGGGATCACTTTAGGCTGCTTAGAGGGCCCTGGCTAACTCAGGAGTCAATGGTTCGGCTCTGCCTCCCTGATGCTGACTGGAGGATTCATGCTCCCATCACAGAGGGCAGTACAACTACCTTAATTCCTTCCATTCCCAGCTCCTACCTCCCCTGTCGTTAAAAAAGATGTGCGTGCTACAGAATGCATCATCCCCAATCTTCATTCCTCCCTAAACCCCAGTACCATGGCATGGAACTCTGCAGACCCCTCTACTAAAGGAGGAGCTATTTCCTCAACCCTAGACTCTGGGCTCAGCCATGTAACTCAGTCAATGGGAGATGATGCAAGCAGAGGCTTGTAAAGCATTTGAATGTTTGGGCTTGCCCTGTTCTGGCTCTCCCATTGCCACAAGAGCAACCAGCCTGGACTAGCCCTTTGGCCTCAGGGGGAGGTTGAAAAACATGTGGAGAAGAGCTGCCCCAGTCCCTATGGTCTGAAGCAGAGCCACTCCAGTTGGCCTGTGCCCCTGCACCTAGAAGAGATACCCAGCTATGCCCAGGTAAAATCCAGCTGACCCTGCAGACCTGGGAATGATAATAAATGATTATTGTTTTAAAGTACTGAGCTTGGGGATGACTGGAAATGCAGCAACAGTTATCCCATATGAGTGGGGTGGTAATTTTCCAAGGTGACCTTTACTCCCTTTTAAGCTAACAGTGCATTTAAAGTATGTTTCATTGGGGATCTAGTTGTTACTCAATGAGAAGTTCACCCATAGTATTCCGTCTGCCTAATTTGTATAAGCCTAAATTCAGATCTTTACATTTTAAAGTGGAGCTTTTTAAAAACTGGTTGTTGAAGGACGTCTGATTTCTCCCAAGAGATGACAGATATAATTCTAATTTACTGTCCCTGGTGCCCCTGGGTTTCCTGGCTGCAGAGACCAGGAGGGATCCAAGAGCAGAGGGAGTTGGACGGCAGATACACCAGTGGTGGAGAGTGGACAGCGCCCTCCCAGGGAACTGGTTGGCATCTGCTCTCTTATGCCAGACATACAGAAGGGCTCTATTCCAGGTATAAATCAGGGGGTATTTGGGAAAACTCACTATTGTTTTCTAAAAGTGTGAGAGTAAGTGTGTACGCCAGTCTGGCCAATATATACATTAAAATGAGAGGGGAAATATTGGAGAGTATGTTCAACAAATCTCTCCTGGATTTTGCTTTGTGAGAGCGTGTATACCTCAGGGAACAATCCTGCTGAAAAAATGTTCCCAAGAAAATGCGCTGGTGTTGAATTTCCATAATATAGCTCCTTATGATAATAAAATATTGTTCTGCATAGCCCAAGAGAGCCCACAGTGTGAGCTCATAGATTATATAAATCACTCAGCCATTTTTGTTATTGTTTTACTATAATAAATATATATAGTATATAATATGAATATATATAATAAGATAAAATAAAATATGTATAAGAAATTTATGACATAGTAGTGAATTTTCAGAAATGAGCTGAATCTTCCTGTATTTAATCTAGTAAGCTAAAAAGTATGTTTGCTTTACTGTTGTCCTCTGGATCTCCAGGAAGGTGGGGGATGCTGGCTATTTTCCATCTACCAGAGTTTTCCTAGGGGCTGTATACTGATTTCTACACTGAATCTTCTTCACAGAGGGAAAGGAGAGTTGATATTTTTCATATATTTAGGCTAATGAAAACCAACCAGTAAGAATTAAAAAGCTTTGGTTGGTCCAAATTATGCAACAGTAACACAGCCACATTGTGTCACCTCTGAGCTGTCGTAATTAGAGTACATTTACATTTCTCAGTATGAAATAATTAATGGTAAAGCACTAGAAAGGAGTAACCGAGGCAAGTGTAGTAGAAGGCAAAAAGATTTGGTTAAATCAATTTAGCAAAGAGATTTTCAGAGATAAAAATAAAAACAACGTTAACACTTTATGCCTGAATCATTTCAGATATACTGAATAACATCCATTAGCTTTTCTTTCTTTCTGGTACCCCCTGTACCAAAGGCAAGCCTGGTTCCCTACACTGATCAGATGAACATATGCAGGTCACTGGCCACATGACACTTAACAGTAAGTGATACTTAGGACAAAAATTAGAATCAAGGAGAGGAAATCCATGGAGGGGCTCTGGGGAGGCCATGAATCTCAGAGCAGACTTGTGACCTGACAGAAAATATCTGAGGGGTACAATAAAATCCAATTAAAATGATTTTCTTAAAAATGTAAAAATGAAAGGTTGTTACTATTATTTATAGCTATTTAGATGGAAATTAGGATAGGCCCTGTGCCTAGTTTCTGAGTTGGTATCTTTCTAGAACTTCTGTTGTTTTATCAATTTCTGTTTCCTATCTACACTTCAGTAGAGACACAACCATGAAAATTTGAGGAATTTTGATTCAGGGTGAGAAGAAACTTAGAATGATCTTACGCACCCGTCAATTCATGGGCATGCAGACTCTATCCCTTATATTGTGCCAAGGACTGTATGTTCAGATTCAGTGATTGGTAATAACTACCAGGCTGCCTACTGCAAACCAATTAGCTAAGAAGAGACAATGCACAATCTCAGCACCAATCCACTCAACCAAGAAAACAGCTCAGAAGGAATTTCACTACGTGCCTCCTTAAGGCCCTGCCCTTAACTTTGAGATCATTTCATTAGGTCTCTTTGCCTGACCAGGGACTTGGCGCCCTTTTGTAAACACTTTGGCTACTACCAAAATGAATGAAAAAAAATCTAAAGTTAATGATTTTGGGTCACTTTTAATATTTAAACTCAATATAAAGGCACTGAGCGAGCCTGAGGAAGCCATTAACACTGGTTGATTTAGCTCAGAACCAAACTGCACTCCAGCCTCAAGGCCAGTCACACAGTGTTACATACTGCATGTGCCGTCCCGGCGGTGAGTGTGCCTATGCGGAAAATGCAAAGAGAAAAGGGCAGCTGTTCAATCTCCACTTGCTGCTGTATTTATGAAGCATCATTAACATACTCAACACTTTCCAAGTGATTAAAAGGGTCAGAGGGGAAGACGACATGCCAAGCTCTGGGGATGGGAAATGCCTGAAGTACTTATCTGGGCCAAGACCTCCTTGTGGGCTCCTGACCCGCTAAGCTACTTTACCTACCAGAGAGCATCTATAAAAGGTGCCTTGCTCTTGCTGGCTTTGGTTTAATTCAAGCAGTGCTTCCTTCGAAAATGTCTTGACCATACTGTGGGGTTTGGCTATAGTGTTGCTCTCCGTCCCACCTAAGGTGTGCCCACATATCCATTCGTTCTTCAAGTTCCCAGGTTAACAGAACTCATAAAAAGTATTTTGTGTGCTTGACTATATATGCGTGCATTTTATCATTTTGTTCCTGAGTCATGCTTTTCTACACTGAACAACAATGATGACAACAACAGAGCTTCCTGGAAGAAGTTAACAAGTCATTTTTACTATAATAAAATGATAGCAGTTGCAGGGCTAGTATGATATATTAATCCTTTGCCAGGTGTGCCATTTTATTGCTAGGTTATTAAGCCGCTCAAAATAAATGTCTACAATCAAAAGCTCTGTGCCAGTTCAAAACTTCTATGTATCCCAGAAAATCCATGTTTTAATCCCAATCTAATCTTGTGAGGCCAGACTTAATGTTTAGGGTAGAAGCTCAGATAAAAATTGTTTCCATGGAGATGTGACACATTCAATTGTGGGTGTGACCTTTTGATTAGATGAAGATGTGACTCTACCCATTCAAGGTGGGTGTTGATTAATTCACTGGAGTTGTTTAAAAGGGGAAACCTTTTGGAGAAACCTCAGATGAAGATGCTTGGAGAACAGTTGCTTCAGAGCCAACATGAGACCCAGATGTTTGGAGATGCAAAAAGAAAAAAAATGCAGGAAGTTGTTTGAAACCAGAAACCAAAGGATCAGTAGACACCAGCCACATGACCTCTCAGCTGACAGAGGCGTCTGGGACCCAGCGGCCTTTCTTGAGACCAGGTATCTTTCTCTGGATGCCGTAGTCTGAACATTTTTATGGCATTAGAACTGTAAACTTGCAACTTAATAAATTCCCTTTTAAAAGCCATTCCATTTCTGGTATATTGCACTTCTGGTAGCTTTAACAAACCAACACAAGCTCCATCATATTCCCTTATGTATGTTTTCCAAACTCTGCTCTACTACTACACTGCCTCTTACCATGACCCCGCTTTGTCCTCAGTGCTTTACGTATGCCATTTAGGCTCTCAGGTATAAACAGCTCCTGCTGCTGTCCCACTTACCATTCCGTGACACTTTTATGGGCTCTGATTACAGAGGTTTCAATATCTATAGGGTGGTACCGCATTCCACGCAACTCCATGGCTTCGTCAAGTGCACCCACGACATAGAGGGCATCATGGCGCTCTGTCCATGAAAATGTAAGGAAAAAAAACACACATGAGCTTTCACTGTAAAGTTGCTCAAACCAATGTTTTTTTTAAAAAAAATTTTTATTGACAAAACAACATAAAAACACACTAACATTCTTAACATACAAACATTCTATACATGGTGTACAATCAATGGCTCATAATGTCATCACATAGTTCTATATTCATCACCATGTTCATTCCTTTGGACATTTGCATCACTCCAGAAAAAGAAACAAAAGAAAAAAGAAAAAACTCATACATACTATACCCTTCACCCCTCCTGCTCATCGACCACTAGCATTTCCATCTACCCAATTTGTTTTAACCTTTTCAAACCAATGTTTTAATTAATGATCAAAAGGACCACTGAGGGAGACAAAGGCAAAGAAAAGGGAGCACTCCATTGGGGATAACTAGTACTTTCTAACAGGAAAACTCTGTAGAGTAATAGGGCTTTCTCAAGGCTGAGGCTCTCATGGAAAATACCTTGGGCCTATTGTGCTGTATTCTGCTCCTGGAGTGCTGGTCAGCACATACAGGACATTCCCTCTGTGCTTTCATGCCAAGGGGGAGAGAAATCTTTTTGAGGTTGGTCTCTCTGTATCCAATATATTATCACATATTCATCAATAACAACTGCCTGAGTACTGTGGCTGGTAGACAGCTCATTTCATTCTCACAGTGTTCTAAAGGAGAGGAAACTAAGGACAGCGATTTCACCTGCCCAAGAGCATATAGTTGAGATGTGAAGTAGTACAGCCAGAATTAAACCCAGTTCTCTCTGACCCCAGCACAAGAGTTTGTTTCTTTTCTTTTTTTTTTTTTTTTTCACATGGGCAGGCTCCGGGAATTGAACCCAGGTTTCTGGCATGGCAGGCGAGAACTCTGCCACTGAGCCACTGCTGCCCACTCCAGCACATGAGTTCTTAGCTGTGTTATCAAGTCTATGTATGGAATGGGAAAAGAAAGCATGGTTTCTGATAATGTTCATGAATGAAGACTTTCCTAGCTCACTTTATGTAAGTGTGAAATGTATTTTTATCAGTGATGCGAACCTTGGAATAATGAGGATATGCATCCAGTCCTATCTTTCCTTAAAAAGTAGGAAATATGTCCTTAATTCTTTGAAGTAGTTAAGTACATCAGGACAAAATGGAAAGAAGTGACTGACATATAAATAATGTAATATCAGAAAATAAATATTTTCCAATTTAAGTCAGATAAGAAAAGATGCTTAGGTATACTTGTTGGCTTCTGGTCATTACTGAGCTGCCTGTACTCTCCTCGCATGGTGGACTGAACTCTTTCAGGGGATCCGAGAGATGAGCACACAGCAGCAACAGTGAGCCAGCATGCTGGGACTCTTCCCAGCCTTCCTCGGAGGGTTTAAATTCTCCCCAATTTTACATCTCTGAATTTAGTTCTCCACAGGAACCCCTGGTGGCATATGCAGATAGTCTAGGATTTTCCCAAATTGGAAATTTTATGTCCTAAATTTTCTATATTCAGTCCCTGTTCAGACAGATTAATTTAACTTCCATTAAGTTAAGGCATGTATGTTAATAAACCTTTCAGATGTCTACGAACTCATCTCACTGGAGTTCTGGTCTGGCAGAATCTCACTAACAACTCTTAGCTCCTAGCCTCATGAAATATTCAAGTCCTGCCTCTAATTTGGGTGGAACCAAGGAAGGTGAAAAAGGATTTGGAATTAGAAAAGAAACTGGGAATACACGCTGCATGCTTTGATATTTTGGGTTTAAGAAACGTCCATGGCCTTGACTCAACACCACCCCTGCAGTTAGCAAAAGTGATCTTGGCAACAGGAGTTCACCCTAATTGTCCCTAACTGGATGTCAATGTGTCTGCAACTTGTGAATATACAGAGAGAGCCAGCCTCTTACTACCTGTGCTGGTTTCAAGGTGTTCTGTATCCCAGAAAAGCCATGTTCTTTTAATTCATTTCTGTGGGTGTAAATCTATTGTGGTTGGGACCTTTTAGTTAGGTTGTTTCAATTGAGATGTGACCCAACACATTCAAGGTGGGGTTCTTAATCTTTCAGTGGAGTCCTTTATGAGGATAAAACAAACAAACAAACAAACCCAGAATAAGTCCAGAGAGAGCTCAGAGAGAGAAAACACCAGAGAAGCTAAGAGAGGAACCACAGAAGTTCAGAGAGAGACCACTGGAACCAGAAGCTGAAAGCAACAAAACCCAGGAAGAAAGGACCAGCAGGTGCTGGCCATGTGCCTTGCTGTCTGAGAGAGGAAACTGGGGTGCCAAAGCCTTTCTTCAGAGAAGCTACTGTCCTGTTAATGCCATAATCTGGACATTTTCGCAGTCTTAGAACTGTAAATTTGTAAACTAAAAAATTCCCATTGCAAACCCAATCCATTTCTGGTGTATGGCATTCTGGCAACTTTAGCAAACAAAAACACTACCCCAGGCCAAGCAGCTGGTGGAGGCAGGAAGGTGAGAAGGCGGCTTCACCACCTCCTGGCTCCTGGACCAGCACAGACATGAGAACACAGTCCTGGCCCAGGGCAGGGCACGCACTCCCTGTGGGTCTTGGTGATGCTGGGTCTTCCTGGCAGCCCTGAGCAGAGGAGCTCTCGGCTGCTCTCCAGGGGGGAAGATGCTGGTTTAGTTTCTATTTCAGACAGGTGTAGGGTGGGAGTGGGCAAGGTTTCAGAGTAGGTGAGGAAGAGTGAGTAAGCTATTACTTAAGAACCATTTTGTTTATGGGGAAAACATGGAGGCCAGTGCTTACCAGCATTTGAATTCTACTAAATAGCATAGAGGCTTCCCTAATTTAAAATCTGTTCTTAGTTCTTAGGAGAAGAGAGAATAAGTGAGTGATACGTAGTTTCGGCTAAATGGACACACGCAGCATTTGACCTTTCTCTCTTTTAAACTTGGCTACTTTCAGATTGACTAGCACCACGCACACAGGTATGTTCTCTGGGGTTTGGCTGCCCCAAACCACAGACAGGCTTCCCATGACTAGGGGAACCTGACTTTCTCTCTTTTCAAGGTTTGAGGAGCCTGGAAGCGGGTAGATGGCACATTCTGCCCAGTCTTTTCTGGAGGCAGTCCGCCTGGATTGAAGGTAAACTCTCACCTCCATTTGCATCTGTCAACTCAGTTCTCCGCAGGAACCCCAAATAGCCTGTTCGTGCCCAGACTGTCTGGGTGTCTCCAAAACTTAACCTTGAGTTGAAGTGATCTGACTGGAGGGATTCATCTCCATAAACGGTGAAATAACCACTGGCATTGTGAGCACTGTGAACCCAAATCTGTTAAAGAAGCAGAAGCAGAACATAATGGCATAAGAGGTCACTCAAGGATGTCCTGAGGGAAGTGGGTTTAAAAAACACAATTCAATAAATTATATTTAGCGATGTTAAAAGTTTCCTTGGACTAAAAAAAGCAAGATGAAGTTAATTTCATTCAGGTTTCTGGGGAGACACAAATATGCTCACAAAGTTAACTGAAATGAAGGTGCTTCCCAAACTTACGGCAAACCAACCAACTCATCCATCCCTCACAGAATTTTATTAAATATTTTTTTTAAAATAGCTTTCTGAACAGAGTTGAACTAGTTTCTTTGTACTTATCAAAATGCAATGATTACTGGAAAAGAACATCTGGAAACATGTAAAAAAAAAAAAAAAAAAAAGCCTAAACTTGCTATGCTATGCCTTTTACCTGGTTAGCCTACTTTTGGAAATACATTGAAAAAAATAAACAATCTAAGGGTGAAAACATGTAATAGGAAAAAAAAGGAAAACAAAAATGCCTGAATGCCTGACAATTGGGAAAATGGATAAACAAAGAATGATACGTGGATTCAGGCAGATTTTGTGGAGCCCTAGCACAGACTGGTGGAAACAGCCAAGCACTTATAATGTCTAAAGCACACATAACTGCATACAATTTTGTCTGTACAAATGATAAGAATCCAAGGAATCAGGGTCTTTTAGACTATGGAGTGTTTCTAACAAAGACACTCTAGGCATTATTTTATTATTTACACTGAAAAATGGTCAAGTTCCTTGAAATCTGAAACATAGTCTTGCTTATTATTATTGTATGCCTAGAACACTGCAGATACTCAAGTATCTGTTGGGTAAGTGAAAAAGTAAAGCAGAAAAGGAAGGTAGACCAATAATCATGGGTGATGATAACTGTTCCTGAATCCAAAAAAAAATGATTCCCTTATTTAAAAATTCCCAGTAAGATCACTTTGCCCATCTCACAGCTTTTTTTATTTTTTTATTTTTGGGGGGTGGGGGGGTGGGTGGTACATGGTCCGAGAATCGAACCTGGGTCTCCTGCATGGAAGGTGGGCATTCTAACCACTAAGTTACCAATGCACCCCATCTCATGGGTTCTTGTGCCCCTAGAGTGAGGTGGGTTCTGATACCAGCATCACCTTGGCCCCAGCACTCTGCACTCAGGCCCCTCAGTGCTGTGGCATCTGACTACGATGGTGGGACTCTTCCCAGATTTCCAGAGAGAACAGGCTCTACCTCTAATTTGCAACTGGGAATATTCTTTGGCCCAGAAACTTCCTTTCCTAAATAAGATGTAGAATCCCATCATCTCAGTTCTGATTAAGAATTCTGAATGATGAACCAAAAAAATAGCCCAAGAAGAAAAAGAGTTTGGGAATTAAGAACCCATAGGACTCATTCTGTGAATCACTTATTGGCACATTTACTGGGTGTAAATGTGTTACTACGTGTATTACTGTTCTGAGTGCTGGAACTTACATTCTGGTGAGGAGAGGTAGACTATAAACAAAATGTCAAATGCCAGTGGTGATAAGTGCTCAGAAGAAAAGGGAATTAGAGAGTGACTGCAGGGTAGCAGTGAGGGACAAGCTCTTCATAAGTGGAAACCTACTGGGACTGGGATGGGTTGCAGGTAGGCAGGGGGAAAGTGTTCCACCAGAGAGAACAGCAGTGTAAGACCCTGAAGTGTAAACATTCTTTACATTTCAGGGGGAGCTGAAAGGGCAGTGTGGTAAGTGTGCGGTGAGCAGAGCAGGTGAAAGCCAGAGAGACAAGAGCTCCAGATAGAGAAGTACTGAGGGTCAAATGCAGCCGATGGCAGAGGCACAGCAAGGATTTGGGGTTTTACTAGGAGTGAGGTGGGAAGACATCGGAGGGTTTGGAGCAAAGAAGTGATGGGATCTACTTCATATTTTAAAAAGATCATAGGGGCGGCTATGTGGAGAACAATCTATAGGGGAAAAACAGGAAGATCAGAGCAGAAGCGGCTTCTGTAGCCAGCCAGCAGGAAAGGATGGTAGCTTGGACTAGATGAAAGTGGTGAAGGTAAGACAGTTCACCTTCTGGATATATTTAGAAAATAGATCATCTGGCAGGATTTGCTTATGAATTAGAAAAGGCGTGACAGAAAGGAGTGGTTGAGGACGACTAAGATTTTTGGCCTGGGCAACCAGTAGAAGAGAGTTGCCAGTTACTGAGATGGGGAAGTAAGAGCAGATTTTATGGAAGCAGGGATATTTATTAGCTATATAATGTAATAGGTGTGCAGAGTTCAGGGGAAAGGTTGGGGCTGGAGACATAAATCTAGTAGTAATCAGCAGATAACCATGGAAAATAAATGGGCTAATTTAGTAATTAAGAATATCAGTTAATTACAGGAGTGCACTTATAGTAAATATCTAGAAATGGCAAATTTGTGAAGACAGATTACAGGTTACCAGGGGAGGAGGGGGAAAGGGGAAGGAGATTTGTTGCTTGGTGGGTACAGAGTATACGTAAATTTTAGAAAATTTGAAATAAAAAATATATATATATTAAAGTATTTGCCTGTAACTTGGGGGAAAAATACTCTGTAAAGAGGGAAAACGGATGATACAGGATAGGTGACACCTGCATACGTGCTTCCTTTGGGTAGTCAAGAAAGGATTCAATCCAGGGGAGCAGCAAAAGTTTGGCCCTAGCTAGGAAAATAGGGAGTAAATATATTGGCATAATGTAAGTGGGCAGATGATGATGGGACTTAATAGATCTTCTTTTCTGAAAACTTTTACTTCCTCAGTGGAAGAAGCAAGTTTATGAGTTGAGAAGAATGAAGAGAAGGTTTTGGAGATTTGAGGAGAAAGGAAAGGTGTGAAACACCTTCTAGGTGAGTGGGAGAGGCACCTGACCAGGAGAATGGAGTAGGATGGTAGAGCAGCACCAAGGGCCTTTCTGAGATCATGATGTGATCAAGAATTTAAACTGAAACCAGGCAGAGTGGTCATGTTTCTCTCCAGCCACATTCAAATGCAAGCTTGGAGCAACAGAGTCAACCAGAGTGGGATTGCAACATAAATACAATGAAGCCAAAGTATAAAGTGCCACTGTTTATTTTCTGACCTGAAATAAATAAGATAACTGTCATTTTTTTAAAATACATTTGCTGATGCAGTTATGATTCTAAGTTGTAGCATCGTTTCCTTCGTAGCCTTCCTATATTGCTTTCCTGATGCAGGATTTCTAAGCAGTGAAGGCAGGCAGGTGCAAAAGAAAGAAGAGGAGTTAAGTCAAGACTTAAGGAATAAGGAAATTCACCCTACATATGTTTAATCAGTTTTCTATCTCTTTTTAATCCTTTGAAGAGAATTTGTCATACTTCCTTAAGGAAATCTCATTTGGTAATTTTGAACTTTCAAAGAACTGTTTAAACAGTAAACTTCATAAGTTATTTACTAGTCATTCATTACTTACCCAATTTAAACAGAACTTGCTTTGAGGATCAATGGAATATGAACAGTTTTTAATGGTTTCAAAGAGAACAGAAGATATGTACCAGAAAAATAAACTTAACCTTGGAGGATATGTCTTTCAGAGGATACTCTGTAACTCACCTCACCAAGATGTGAGTCCCCCAAGGGTCCTTTTGTTTCTGGATTAGCAATTATGATCCGAACCCCTGGCAGTATCTGTTTGAGGGGAAAATATTCTAGTCAATGGAAAGACAGACGGATAGAAATTATACACAAATAAACCTTCATCTTGTCATCACGGCCTATGTCTATTTTTCCTTCTAAAAGTCTTTTACAAAGTGGTACAGCCTTAACTCAAGATTGCATACCCCTGCATTACATAATTAGATCATAATAATCATGTTTCCAGTGTAATTAGTACTACAGTGACCGTAAAATTCAGAATTTTGAACAGAAACCTGATAAATGATATAAAGCTTGCCAAAATAGGAATTTTCAGTCATTTCCATTAATATGTTTCAATTAAATTTAACATTATGCCTTACATCATGGCATGTGAGCATGAATGTGAGGGGATGCTGCAGTAGGCAGTGAAGCAAGCCAGGAGTGTTTTCAGGGATGAGTGTGGAGTCAAAAATAACCTAGGGATGGCAAAGGGATTTAGTATAAAGCTGTTCTTGTGGTGGCCCAAAGGAAAAGATGCTGTGTTTGACTGCTAGTCTAGTCTGATGTATTATAATTAGAATGTCTGCACTGATCCTCATTCTCTTCTCCCATATATATACATATACACACATAATAAATACACACTTTTTTTTTCTTTCTTTCTTTTTTTTTTTTTTTTTTACATAGGCAGGCACCCGGAATCGAACCCAGGTCTCTGGCATGGCAGGCGAGAATTCTGTCACTGAGTCACCATCACGCCGCCCCCTCTCCATTATATTTTTAACTCATGTTTCCAGGGGACTTTTTCTTGTAGGCACACAGCACTTATTATAATGGATGTCAGGATTAAGCTCCTCCTTCTTAATGAAATTTAAGATTAGAAACATTCCAAAGTCTACTCATACTACAGATGTAAGGAAGCAAAAGTTCACTGCAAAAATTTAGAATAGGGTCTATCTCCATTCATCTAATTTCATATTACATGTTTGAGAAAAAGCAAAACATCTTATGATAAAAACACACACTCTTGGAATATTTATCCTGTACCTTAAGTGAGATTTTGACAACTGCTTGGTCTTTGTGCTTGACTAAAACTGTACAAGCTGTGTTGAGAATCTGGTTAGTGAGTACTTCTTCCTATCATTAGACCCAATTTAGTGAGAATAATTCTAAATTGTGGTCACGTAGACAGATTACAAAAGGTCCAGAAGCGACGAGATGCTTTTAGATTTATGGGGAGAAGAACTCTCATCTCTATTCAGGGAGCAATTGAAACAATTGGAACCAAAAAAGAAAAAAAAAAGCCTTCATTTAGGTTTAATAGGTATATTGCCTTTTAGTTCTATTAAAAAATAAAACAAAATAACAACCACTATAGCAGAAATTACTAATTGTCCCCTGATGCCCACTCTTCGTCTACTTTCATAGTAATGGATACCCTGATTTTTAGCTGGGTCCACAGACATCAAGACTCGAGACAACATTTCCCAACTTTCTTTTCGGCTATGGGACCATGTGACTAAATTCTGGCCAAGGGCATTTAAACGTGAGTATAGCAGCTTATGGGCACTTTTAAGGTTTGCACATTTTATCTTCTTTTCCTTATTCTGATTCTCTTGTTGGCTGGAATGGGGAAATAATGGCTGGAGCTGAAGCAGTCTTTCTTGGGAATGGTAGTCACACAGAGAGAAGAACCAGGATCCCTGGTGATTTCATGGAGCAGACATGCCATATAGCCGGGGATGCCTACTTCCAGACTTTTACATGACAAATTAATACATATTTAAGTTGTCTTAAGCCATTGTGATTTTGGGTTTCCATATTTATGGTCGAACCTAGTCTTGATATATTCCTTTCAAGGAAATTTTTTTGGGAAAAATATTCTATAAAATACATTTTAAAAAATTCCAAGTGACTCAAATTCATTCCTACACAGAAATACAAATTTTTTCCTTTAATACTTACTTTTCCTGATTCCATTAGGGGCAAACTATGAGGAGATCCTCTTTCTACTAAACGGACTCTGTAAATACAGAAACAGAAGCTATTATTAAACATGTTTTCTGTACATATTTCTATTACATTCAGTACTTGGTCATGTGCCTGGTAGGTTGTTAGGGAGTATCAATTTTGTTGGTGAGCATTATCCAATGACAAAGATAATCAGAAGTTAAAGAAAATGCTCTCAGATAGTACAGTGCAACCGTGCAGTAGAAGAAACTAATAGCAGTACAATAAGGGCAATGAGAAGGAAGATGTAATTAGCAAATGACCATTCAGATTGTGAGTTAAAGATACTGATCTGCTCTGGAGTCCAAGTGTACAATATTTTCTATATTCAGATACAGGTAGGAGAGCTTAGGGTCATTTTTAGGATTTAAACCTTGCTCTCTCTTTCTCTCTCTCTGGTAGTTTTTATGGAATGGATTTTATTGGCTATCATGGAGAGCTTTGGTGTTGGTGGAAACTGCATGGAATCTGAAATGAAGGTCTGAAGTCAGATTTACCAAATCTGCAAAATAATTGGAAAAATTTAAAGTAACCAAGAGTCAAGGTAGCATTTGCAGAAAACGAATTGCATCCTTGAAAGAGCTGGCAATCACCTAGTGAGTGACCTTTAGTTTTAAAGTACTTACACTTATGCCTATACATAGGTCAAACAAATAGGTTTGGGAAGGCAGTACTCAGAGTTTATCAGCACAGAATCAATCTACTAAACTAAGTGTATTTGAGATTTATGATAGAAGAGTTAAATGAACACGGGGTAGATCAGTTCACATGACACAACTTCCTTTTTTTTTTTTTTTTTTTTTTTTTTTTTTTTTTTTTTATTAACGGAAAGAAAAAAAAGAAATTAACATAACATTTAGAAATCATACCATTCTACATATGCACTCAGTAATTCTTAACATCATCACATAGATGCATGATCATTGTTTCTTAGTACATTTGCATCAGTTTAGAGGAACTAGCAACACAACAGAAAAAGCTATAAAATGTTAATATAAAGAAAAGAAATAAAAGTAGTAGTAATAGTAAAAAACAACAACAACAAACAAACCAACAAGCAAACAACAACAACAAAAAAACCCTATAGCTCAGATGCAGCTTCATTCAGTATTTTAACATGATTACTTTACAATTAGGTATTATTGTGCTGTCCATTTTTGAGTTTTTGTATCTAGTCCTGTTGCACAATCTGTATCCCTTCAGCTTCAATTACCCATTGTCTTACCCTGACACAACTTCCTTTTACAAACAAACAAAAAAAACTTTAATTTAAAAAATATTTTATGGTAATTTTATCTTAAGAACTGCCAAGGATATAACTGTCAATCACAATCAGAACTAGTGAACAGTCCTTCTCAGTTGCATTATTCAATATTTTATGGTCTGTAAACCACCCATTTTACATTTCTATCATGTAACTAAGAAGACTATAATGTCATTTACTCATCTAAAAGTTAACGTTTATTTAAGTAAAAAAAAAAGTGAAAGAGAAATGTTCAAATACTTGAAAACTATAGATGAGAATGAGCTGTGGATCTACCTTCCTGGCCACCTCTATATCTGGGAACTGAAGAGGGCAACCAACAAGGTGATTTGAGGCAGGGCTGGGAAATGGTGGATTAGAAAATACCTATTTTTTTCCTTTACTTTTAACATCTCCCATCTTCCCTGCTAAGACAAAGATTTGAAATTCAACCTGAGTGAGCCACTGTTCTCCATTCAGTGCAATGATATTCTACTTCTACTTCTTGCTGGAGAGAAGTGAGGAGACTGGAAAGGGCACAAGGCACCAAAGAAAGAAATTCTCAGTTTCACAGTTTTGCTAAGGACCAGTCCTGCCTCCTTCAGTATGGTGAACTCCAGTAAAAGGCCAACTATCAAGGACACGCCCATCCTCCTTAGCACTCAGAAGATCTCTGGGCAGCATGGAAGTTCATATTACCGTAGAACTAAGGCTCAAAGGGTGTGGAGAATAATATAGTAACATGTTAAACTGCATGTGTCAAACAGGCATTGTACTATTAAATGAGAGAGGTACCTTGGTGAGAGCTCGGCACCAGGAATGGGCCCCAGTATGTGTAGGTGGGTTAAATGCCCACAGCTACTATTGCTGAAGCAGGGCCTTCTGCAACCAGGAGCACAATTCTCTCTGGCTAGGTCTGTGAAGCTCTGAGAATTCAGCAACTGAAAAACTGAAACTTTTGTCCACAAGATACCCTATCTCTCATCCAGCCTTCAGTCTGACTTTTTTATGTGTGTTTTGCATGCTGTTTGGTGGGGGTCATATGTCATTCACTTCCCCCGGTGAATGTCTCATTATTGTGCACTATTTATTGATTTTTTTTTTTTAAGATGGGACACACAGGAAATCAAAGCCAGGTCTCCCAAGTGGTAGGTGAGAATTCTACCACTAAACTACCCTGTGTGACTTCTGACACTGCTTCAGCAAAAGTGGCCTGGAAGAAGTAAATCAATAGGGGCAGGGGCACATCAGGAGAAGACTCACATCTCTTCAGCGTGGAAATTTGGGAAAATACTGGAAAGTGAAGATATCTAAGATATCCGAGTAGTTTCAACAGTAACTTGATGAGGTATAAGAATTTATTGGAACAAGGAATCCTACTATATTTATTGAAACAATAAAAAAACACTAAAATTTTTGGTATTTGTATCTAAGGAGAACCTGGATGTTGACAAAAAAAGTCTATTAAAGAAAAACAATACAGGTCATATTCACTAATTAGGCTGTTCTAGAATGTGCCTGTAGGTTTAATGATGTTAACCTTCAAAAATAAAATACTGGCTGCATTAATATAGAATTATAGGGGACTGAAGGTCTTTTAGGACCCAGGTCGCGTTATGTTAGAGTGGGTTATTATTAAAATTTATCGTTAAGTGTGGGCAATGATGGCTCAGTAGGAGAGTTCTAGCCTGCCATGCCAGAGACCCAGGTTCACTTCCCAGTGCCTACTCATGTAAAAGAAAGAAAGAAAAAAAAAAATATATATATATATATATATATTTCATTAAAATAGTTCTCAGAATCTGTAGAAAATATAAATATGCTCTTCTTATGGAAACTTATCGTGTGGTAGTATACATTCAGAACTTGAGCACTTAAGGATAAGGGATGCTAACAGGAAATATCCATGCCACTAATATTTTGACTATTTTGCCTGTTCAAAAGGACCCAGACTGCTACAGTGTACTGAAACTAGATTGATTTGAACAAGCAGATAAAAAGAAAATGCCTGCATTCAAGATGGCAGGTAGGCTAGCTGACGTGGATTCCAGCTCCTGGCTATTTACTACAGATGGAAAAAGCAATACAGAAATGAGGTCAAATAGGCTAGGAAAATTATGTGCTGGCAGGAGTGAGAAAAAGGGAGTCTGAAGAACGTGAGGAAAGGGAGAAAGAATGAAAGAGAAAGGGAAGTCAAAGGCTTGCTTAGCACCATCGTCAACTTCTACGTCCAGCCCCTGGACCTCTACTAGGTCCTGAGTGGCCCTCAGCTTTCAGTGGGTGCGGGGGCTGATCTTTGGGTGGGCTGGGTGGGCAGCTGGTCAGTAGCTGGATCGTGGGTTCTGTAAAGGACAAGATGATCAGGCCATGGGGCAAAACCGTTAGCCAAAAATAAGGGCTGTCTTAGACAAACAGCCTGGGAGGGGTGAGAGGTCATCCGAGTTTCCATTTCTGCTTCTACCCGGCCTGCCTTTCATCCCCTCGGTAATCACCATATTTTAGAATGTTAAAAATCCCTGCCAGGCCTCATCATCAGATATGCCAGCCCGTCCTGACAGCCTTATTATTATTTAGATGACTTGTGATAAGGCACCCTGCTATAATTTATGAAGCAAGGCCACTGGAGACAAGAAAATATGGGAAACTATCCCCAGATTATATGCAGGTCAGGGTGGTTCAATGCCTAGGCTTGCCCAGCTGCCATGGATTTCCCTTCTCCCCACTCCCTAAGCTTTGCTGTTTTAGCTGTGCCCAGCCAACACAGGCAGGAAGTGGGGGCAGGGGTGCAGGGAAAGAAGATAAAACTAAACGTACAGTTCTTTTTAGCCTGAGGCTGAACAGTTTCCTGGCCTTGGCCAGGCTTTGCCTAGTGCTTTGATCTCTGATTATCCTTTTGCTTTCTTCCTTCCTTTAGATTTTATCTTGTCTCTTATCTCTCCCTATAGTTAACCTGGGCCTCAGAGAAGGGAAGAGAGATGGAATGTCACTTTAGAATCTAATCTCATCTGAATCGTAGAAATGAAGGAAGACATATCCTTAGGAGTTTCTTCTCTAGTCAACCTAAGAAAGGGCATACCTGTTAGTGCTGCATAGAAAGGCAGCTAAAATCATTCAGGATTGCTTTTGAATGAAAAAGCTATAGACCTTCTCAGTAAATGCCACATAAAAAATGTCCTTGATCTACATAAAAAGCAACAATATCTACATAGCAAAAAAAAAAAAATGCTCATTAAAAAACGTCAAAAGGGAGATGACAAACTGTGAAATATATCTACAACACATACATCAAAGGGTTAATTTCCTCAATGTGCACAGAACTTGAAGAAATAAATGAAGATAAGATACAATCTGGAAGGGCAACACTTCAGGCTTATTATCAGTTGTCAGCAGAAGTAGTAGGTAGCATCGTACCATCATGATAAAGAGTGTAGGCTCTGAATTAAACCCAGGTTCAAAACCCTGCTGTGGCCATTTACTTTCTCAAGCCTGGAAGGATAACACTTTACATCTTTAGGTTATTGAGCAAATTAAAAGAGCTATGAGTATAAAGCGTCCAGTACAGGGCTTTGCCCCACAGTCTGCACATTCTGAATGGATGCTGTTGTTATTACCAGTTGCTCAATTACAACTAGTTTATAAAGTTTACATTCAAAGCTCAGACACAGGCAGAGAGGTGCTGTGACTTGGCTGGAGGGATAGGAGGCAAGGTCTACTCTTCAGGGGCAATGATGGGCTAAGGGCTGTCAGAAAATTCTTAGAGTCAGAGTTGTGGGATAGGGTGGAGAGATTCTAGGAAGGAGGGGAAAATACAGAGACTGCATACCCTGAAGACAAGCTGGTGTGGCTCTGTCCTCCTGCAAAGCAAGACTTAAATTACTGAGTAGGGATCAAGTGAAGAAGCAAAAGGTGTCTTGTCTTCAAAGAGCCAAAGCTAAGCATATAACAGAGATCATCTCTAGGGGAAAGGATCTGCCACTCAAACTAATGCTGGCAGAATTTAGAATCTGCTTCAAACAATTGAGGGGGGCCGATTAAACCTGTCAATCCGAGGAACTGGAATTGTACTGCCACTTCTCGTGTCCTTACTATCCTTATTACTGAGTGATGTGGCTCTGAGAGGTGAGGATTTAGCCCCCCCTTCCCTAGTCTAAAGACCATTTTCAAACACAGTATAGGAACTTAACCAGTTAACTCATTTGATCTATTCTTAGTTTTTCACATTTTGTTTACAATAGTATGATGTATCTAAATAAAGTCTTCCAATTTAGCCTCTGTCTCATTCCTTATCCTCCACATTTTCAACTCAAGTACAAATCCTGGGATTTTAGAAAAAATAATGTTTTTTCCATCCTAGGCTGTTACATGGACTTGAAATGTAAGCTTTTGCTAGGGGAAAAAAGTCTTATATCTGAGAAATAGATGATGTGACGGAAATCTGCCACGAATTATAAAATCTCTCAGTTGTCCTCTAGCCTCAACATATCTCAGATGGACTCACTTTAGCAACCTGCTTTATTGAAAGCGATTCTCTGAAGGACTACAGCCACTGAGCAGCAGTTTATCGCAGTGACCCTGAAGAGGTCGTTACTACTGCATGAGGTCTTTCTTGTAAAGCTATTCATTCTATATGGAATCCTACATTCTGTCCTTCCGGGAATACTTCCAGAGGGTGGGCAGTGCTATCTAGACACAAGGGTTCCTCAAGATTTGTTTCAGCAGAGCCAAGGATGCTTGGCTCCTAGTCTAGCATCATCTCCAACACATGGCATGAACCATTGAAGCTGAGGGAACTTCATCCACCCAAACAACAATCTGTTACCTGTGATTCTCGCCAAAAGGGAAAAGAGCTTGCGGAAGCATGAAGTGACACTAAACTCGCAAAGGAATATTCATGCATTCTCATTCTTCTACCTCTCCTGGGATGTGCTCAGCTCACTGACTGCTGTTTCCACGCCCAGAATATCACCAATGATTACGTCATTGGTCGGGAGCGTACCTGTCAAACCCCTTGTTGCTGGAGACTTACAACAATTGAAAAATCAAATTAACTGCCCCAATACAGCACAGCTGCTATTGCCAGAAATAGCGTCACTTCAGAATTATCTGAGCTGGAGCCATTAAACGAATGGCTCCCTCATTTGGGGGCACAATAAACACAGTGTAGGAGCAGTTCTGATGGAGACAGTGGAGAGGAGGAGACAGAAGCACCCATCCCCACTCTCCCACTCAGTTGCCCTGTCCAAGCTGTCCCTGCCTCTGTCCTTGTCCACTGCACACTACAGGCACAGCTCTAGAATCCAGGGGCAGACGTGTCCCAGGTCACATTTAGGCCATGTGTCACCTGCACCTTCAATCATGGCAACCAACGTGACTAGAACAACAGTCAGGCCTCAGATTCAGGTTTAGCTAACAATTTCTCCATGCCTGGATGCGGCACTGCATTGGGGGAGATGAATAACTAGAGCCAGAATAGTTCGTTTGTACAAAAATTAACTTTGGTTTAGCTGTCCATAACCAAGCACCACTGCTGGCATCCATGGACATGGTGCTAAAGAACAAACCAAAACTTTTAATTAAAAATTTATACTCTATCTTCTTCCAAAAATAATTTGAAGCTCCAAAAGATCGAATATAATGAGACCATTTGAACAAGTTTTTAAAATTCCACAAGATAGAGGCGAAATTAAATACTGCAAAAACACAGGTTAATTAATATAGGTGCTGTGATTGAGCTTAGTTCTCAGCTTCCTGGCAGCTAAAGTAAGAAGAGAGGGAAAATTAGAAAAGTTTTACTGTCAAAGTTTGGATTCTAACAACATCTCCTATTTACTTGGCTCCTAGTGAAGTGCAAGAGAGGATTGTTAAAATAACAAGGAAAAAAATCAATACTTAAATATAACATCACGTTCACACAGCCAAGAACACTAATGTAAGACAATAAAATACACCAAAAAGCACTAATTTTTCTAAGGGAGGTGCCTTCCTGGAAATCAGCACCTAACAAAAACTAGAAGTTATAGGGTGTGACAGTCCAAGGAGGGTGCCACAACAGGAACCCCCCATCAGTGAAAGCAAGAAAACTTTTATACAGTGCCAATTGTTTACGCACAGTCTCTATTATGAAAGTGAAAAAATGAGTACCAGTCATTCAAAAAATTAATGATAAAATAAGGAAGGGCGTGAACACTTATATTTAAAATAAAAGCATCTTATAAATGAAATATAGAATACCACTTTTCATACCTTTTCCTAATCACAAATTTAACTTATAATTCCTTTTCTGAGCTATTCCTCCTCACCCCCCCTGCAAACGTCAGACTTGACCAACATCTTTTTTCTTTCTCTTTCCCTGATTTGAAAGTTTGAGATTTTTCCCTCCCTGTTAGATACTATTAGTTGACACCTTTTGGGGGAGTGGGCCCAAGTTCCCCATGACCCACTTGCGCTTCTTGCCCTGTGGGTGGGGACCCCTTTTTGTACAGTTCTATAGTCTCATATCCAGAACCCAAGAGGCCAGGCGGGTTTCATATTCTGGAAATTTTCAGATTTCTGTGTGCTAATACTATGCATAGATCTCATGTTACCTAATGAACCAAACTGAGTCCATTCTTATTTCTGCAACAAATAGCAGGATAAATTATTTATAGTCCCATGCCTTTTAAGGTGTTGCTGGCAAATTAATTTGCATTAAACTTAGGAAAAACTCTAGTTTTTCAGACTTCCTTGCTTTTTGTTTTTTTATTAATATACTTTTCTTTTACAAGGGTTTTAGATTAACAGATTGTGCAGACAGTACAGAGTTCCCATTTACCCCTGCACACAATCCCCCCAATATTAACATCTTATATTAATGTGACATATTTGTTACAACTAATGAGCCAAAACTGATGTATTATGAACTAAAGTCCATGGTTTATTCAGATGTCCTTAGTTTTTTATCTAATGTCCTTTTTCTGTTCAACATCCCTTGCAGGAAGCCACATTACATTTACATGTCTCTTTAGACTCCGTTTGGCTGGAATAGTTTCTCAGACTTTCCTTGCTTTTGATAAACTTGACAGTTTTGAGAAGCACTGGTTAAAGTATTTTGTAGGCTGTCCCTTTATTGGGATTTATTGATGTTTTTCTCATGAGGAGACGAGGGTCAAGCGTTTGGGGGAGGAAGACCACAGAGAAAGTGCCATTCTCATGCCATTATATCAAGTATCTATGCTAGCAACGTGACGCATCACTGCTGATGCTGACCTTGTCACGTTTCTCTACTATAAAGTTACTCTCTTCCCCCCTTTTCCATAATGTTCTTTTTTGAAAGAAGTCATCATGAACAGCCCACATTTAAGGAGTAGAGTGTGAAATTGAGAGCTCCTTATGGTCTCCTGATATTTCCTTCTAGTCCCTTCCTGACAATGGGTTAAATTCCTACCCTTAGATTCTATAATCTATACACATAAATAATTTACATCAAATAATAATGATCTATATAAAATCCTTGCTTTCTAAAAATAAACCCAATTGGTTTCTGTTACTTTCTATCATAAAGCCCTAAAGTAATAGATCTCTGTTCCCTTACTTTTGTGGGTGAGAATAGAAATATCTGAAAAATAATTTCTAGATGGTATGGAGGTTTAAGGTTAAGTGGGGGCATCAGATACACTTATGAGCATTAAGTGCTTTCTGTAAATTTTTATTTGAAAAAAGCTGTAAGAATAAAAATAGCACAAAGAGCACTCATAATATCCTTTACCCAGATTCACCTGTTGCTAATATTTTACACCATTTGCTTTATTATTTGCTCATGTTCACTCTCATACTCATGGTTTCTTTCTACACACACAAATACACATACAATTTCTTTTCCTGAACTATCTGAGGGTAAGCTGAATTCATCAAGGTCTTTTACCCTAAGTGTTTCAATGTGTATTTCCTAAGAATAGGAATATTCTCTTACATAATCCAAGAACAGTTATCAACTTCAGTAACCTTACTATTTATTAAACACTTTAATCTATATTCTGTATTCTAATTTTGTCGATTAAGTCAATAATGTCCTTTAAAGTTTCCCCTCTGTTGTACAAGATCCAGTCTAGGATCAGGTTATGCCTCGATAATTTTAAACATCATTTTGGGTTTATCTGATATTTCCTCATTATTAAAATCAGGTTATGCATTCTCAGCTGGAATATGCAGAGATGATACTGTCTTCTTCTCATGATATATCCGGAGACATATACACATATATGTGTGTCTTTCTAGTTTTGGTTTTTGAGCTTGTTAAGTCTTTGGCTCTTCTCACAGAAATTAGGACCATTTAATAATGAAAGAGAATGTCATTTAAATATATTGGCATACATATTTTTTAATGCTTGCAGTTCTCCTGAGAAATGGTAAGAAGGAACTGAGGGAGAAGAAAGTAGCGTGTACTTTCAATGTACAGAACATGAATAAAGCCAAATGGGGGCTGAAGCCTGAGTCATCCATTTGTGACATTTATCATTTACCCAATCTCTAAGCCACTTCTCTGAAGAGTTCATTGTCCTTGTAGATAAAGGAGAGGGACACTGAGTATAGACCAATAGGGCAATGCTGAGCTAAGGTACACTGTCTGAAAAAGCAGTCAACTTTCCTCCACAAAAATAACTTTAAAAAAAGTTTATTTAAATAAAAAGAGATTCCATTCAAAGGGAAACATTTCTAGGATTCATCTCTTTTAAAATAATGCTCTAGTCTGCTAACTGCTAGAATGCAACACACTAGTGATGGATTGGCTTTTAATAAGAGGGGATTTATTTTGTTAGTTCTTCAGAGGAAAGGCAGCTAACTTTCAACTAAGGTTCTTTCTTACGTGGGCAGGCACAGCATGGTCTCTGCTGGCCTTCTCTCCAGGCCTCTGGGTTCCAACAACTTTCCCCGGGGTTATTTCTTTCTACATCTTCAAAGGCCTGGGCTGAGCTGCAAGTGCTGAGATGAGGTATGCTGAGCTGCTTGGGCTGTGCTACGTCGCAATCTCTCATTTAAGCACCAGCCAATTAAATCAAACGTCATTCATTGCAGCAGGCACGCCTCCTAGCTGACTGCAGATGTAATCAGCAACAGATGAGGTTCATGTACCATTGGCTCATGTCCACAGCAACAGAACTAGGTGCCTTCACCTGGCCAAGTTGACAATGGAATCTAACTATTACAAATAATTTATTGTTTCTTAAATGTTTGCTCTACATATATAAAAGTTGTACAAAAAATTATTAAATTATCCTTGGTTTTGCAATGATAAATGAAAAATACTAAAATCTGCCAATCAAATAACAAGGATTACTGTTATGGTGTTATTTGCTAACAGTGAGAGCAAAATAACTGACTATGATATAAAGAAAAAGTTGAGTAAGTATGCCACTAATGATGAAAAAGGGTGCTTTTACTAATTTTTTCCTTACTCTGTCTCCATTTGAAATCTATTAAACTATTATTATTCATTTATAATAATATGCTTGTTCACAAGCAACTGCTGCATGTACAATAAAGGAATGAAGAAAGGGCAAAAGAAAGAATAGAGAAAACTATGTAGTATACAGCATAAGGTAGAACCAAATGCTACTTTTCTAATGAGAGTATATTCTCATCTACTGGAACAGAGTGCTGGAAAAAAACAGTAGGTGCTCTTTTTAGCAGACACCTCCAGTCCCTGCTGAAATATATCAGTTGTAGCTTTGTCCTCCATTTCCAACTGTGTGGGTATGTCTATTTCATAGAGTGGCTGTCTATCAAACTGGAATCTGATCTGCTTCCCTGCAAACCCAGGTACTACTAAATATATATAACAGGCTCTTCCTTTCATTGTCATTTGCAACAGACTTTCATCACTTTACTTCGTGCCTCTTAATCTTAAACTGCAGCACAGAACCATCCTGTCCCACCACCTGCAGGTCAATTTGAGCTCCCTAACCTGACTCCTTCCTTGCGCTTTTCATCGGCCATGATAAACACCAGTCTCTTTCAGCTGGCATGTTATGAAAGACGTACCAGGTCTGTCAGCAAGGTAGGAGCACCCAGGCAGCTTCAGGAGCATCAGGAGGCAGAGACAGTAGTGAAATAAATGGGGGAAGTCACGCACACAAGTGTTCCTTCCTACCTCCCCCCCTCTACAAAGACTTTCAAAAGTTGGTAAAGACTGGACTCGTTTCTCATGCAGTATGTTCCAGGAAGACTCTCATCAATCTGACAATAGAGGCTTAATAACTTGCACTGAAATATCAAGAAACTGGTTTTCAGACTTTGTAAAGAAAGACAAATTTTTAAATGTCAGTAATTACATACAAGGTGACAATCTGCAGTGGGAGATTTATAAGACAAGTATGTAACTTTTTACTTTTCCCTCATGAACAAGCAGACCCATCTTTGTCACATGAATCAAATCCTTTCTCTGTCAGACATAACACCGATTAAATAGATGTTGAGAGCCTCTAGTGACAAAGAGGAGAAGTATATTTGACTTCGGAGTATGGTTGCCAGATTTAGCAGATAAAAAGGACATCCAGTTTAATTTGAATTTCAGATAAACAATTTTTTTTAGTTTATCTCATGCATAGTTAGAGCATTCATATACTAAAAAATTATTCTGTTTATCTGAAATTAAATGTAACTAGGTTGCATTATCTGCGACCCAAATGTAGGGAACTCAGTGGAAATCTTTTGGATAAGCTTTAACAACAACAAAAAAAACTATTTAGTAAATATGTTAACTATTGTTTTTCTGTTTCTCTAAACCGAATTTGACCACTACTGATTTTCTCACTTTTAAGATTATTTGTGTCTTCCATTTTTTTATCTTGCTGTAGTTTACTGTATTGCTATTTTCAAAGAATCAGCTTTTTTTTTTTTTTTTTGCTTTATGTTTTATTCATCTCTGCTCTTTATTTATTACTTTCTTCTCATATCTTTTGGTTTTTTTCTCAGGTTTTTAAATAACTTCTTGAGCTTAAATCTTAGCTCATCCACTTTGAATCTTTTGTATGCTAATATATGCATTCGCAGCTATTATAATGTATCATTTTAACTGCCTTATGTTGAATGCCTGCTTCCCAGATGTTTAGGATTTGGGCCAGACTCTCTCAACTAAGCTCTTTAAGAAACAGTATAAGCTAATGCTTTCCAAAGCTTTATCTGTAGGCTCTGTAAGTTCCCACCGATTCCTGGGAAACTGAGCTGCCCTTCTATTTCTCAAGTATGAAAATCCAAGCTCAGCATCCAGTTCCCAGTAGAGCAAACTGTTCTTTTCAGAGACATTAGGGTGACATGGCCTAGTACATGCACTAAATGTGGCTTCTTTGCTTAAAAATATTAATCACCGGTCCAGGCAAAAAGGGCGAAAAAACTCAAGTCTACCTAGAGGTTGCCTGGAGAATCCTGACATCAGATATTTGGTAAGAGTCTACCAAGTGCTCATACTATTTAGGTACTAAGAAAATACTGTGGAAATGCAACATAAAAGCAATGAACTTGTATGAGTGTAAATTTTACCCTCAAATGGGAAAGAAATTATTTAAATAATGTGGGTAATTCTATCCACCATTCTCTGTGCTACACTCCGGACTACTTTAACATGAGATGCAGCTAATCTTAGGGTGTGCTCTTCCAGAAATGTGATATTTAATATTAAAAGATATTTACTTTTCATACAACACAGCCCAAGACAATCTAATTTCTAGAGATGTAGGAAGACTGCCTGGTGGCACCCTGTAGCCAATGGTAAGGGTGGTTGAGGAAAGAAGTTTTATTTTAATCAAATAAAACATAAGTGAGTATCTTTGGGGAAATGCAGGCTCAGTTCTGCTGGGGCTGAGAATTATTTACATGTGCTGTCTTGAGGTGGATTTACAGGTTCTGCAAAATACCCAATCTCAGTGCTCCAAGTTTTTATACAAACTGCAGAAGAAAAATCCCCCCTTAGGCACTAGCACTGACTGAGTGATATATTCACCCAACTGGAAGAGGAGACCATACAGCCCAGACACTCAAGCCTGCCTTTAGCAGGATCCTCAGGGTTTTCAGAAGGGCAATGTATTTCTGGACTTTCGCAATTTCTTCACGCAGAATCTTAAGATATGCTGAATGCCCTTCTCATAAAGACAGGAAAATACTTTCTGGAAGAGTAAGGAACATTTAATCAAAACTCATCAACTATTTGAATTGCAAGAAGGATCCAATCATACAATAATTCAAAAATATTTAAAGGTTGAAAGAAGATCAAGAGACCACAAAAGAACAATCAATGTTTTGTCCCTAAAGCCAAAGTGAAGAAAGGGTTTCAACTAGAAATGGGTTTCAACTGTTTCGAATGTTCCCATGGTAGAGTGTGATGAGGGCTGAGATTTGAATATTAGATTTGGCAATATGGAGGTCATAGATGACCTTGACAGACATGGTTCTAGAAGGCTGGTCAATGTAAAAGTGGGTCTCCTGTAAAAGTGGGGGGTGAGTACAGACCACCTTTTGAAAGGGTTTTGTTATAAAGGAATGTGGAGAAATGGGGCAGTAGTTAATGAGACGTGTCAAAGGGTTTTTTGGCTTTTTTCTTTTGGTAGATGGCATTTATTACATGATGTTTATATGCAGATTGCAGAATTTCAGTAGAAAAGAAAATACTGATGATGCAGAAGAGAGGGGAAATTATTTTCAGAGTAAAGAGCTAGAATAGAAGACGAAAGGGAAAGAGATCTAGTGAATACACAGAGAAGTTGACATGATAGGAGAGGAGGTCATCAGGAAGGCAGTTGCAAGAAGGCTACTAGATTTGGGGTTGAGGGCAGGGAATTGAAAATTTGCTTCTATAATTATCTCACTTAAGAGATGACAAAATGAGCCCCTGAAAGGGTCAGTGACTTGTCTAAGGTCACACTGCTAGTTAGTGCAGAACTAGGACTAATTACCCAAATCTCTTCACTCCTCAATCTTTGTCTTTTCTTGCTTTATTTCAGGATCTCCTTACAGGACTACAAGTTAGAGGGAATTAAAGAGAATGAGATGAAAAAGACCAAAATTGGCAATGTAAAAATAGCAATGAGTTAAAAGTGTACATAGTCTGTATGGGATACTGGACGGGAACAAAAAAGAGATAAAAACCTAGAGTAAAGAATCTGCCTCTCCTATATCCTGAAAAAATTCTCTGATTCAGAGCTGTGACCCACGACCCCTCCCTCTTGGGACAAATCTGGGCTCTTCTCAGAAACAGAGCTCAACTTCACATCCTTGCTCTAGCCGTGAAGGCAACCATGATTCTCCTCCCACAGTGGCTTCCTTTGTCCATATTCACCCAGGTCGAGAGGAGAGTTGGAGAAGTCAATGATACTGCTTTGGATTTTGAAGAGAAGAAACACAGAGAAATGGGAATAGTACATTTTTGATCATGCATCAGGGGAGGACAGAAACCAAACCTGGCACTTGGAACAAACTCCATAGGCAATTTTGGCTCATATCTAGGGGCAAAATAGAAACTGGAAATTGACCTCCAAATATAACATAAGAGACGTTTTGTTGAATGTAAACTTTTCTTTTAATACTTTGCTCAATTTTTTTTTCTGATTTTCAACTATTTCCATAAAAACTATTTAAGACATTCACAAAAACCATTCTAGATTCCTGATCTTTTAAGCTTTGATTATGTACTACCTAATGAATTGGGCTAAAAATGAATTAGAAAACTATCTTCACGCCTGAAGACAGCCAGAAGCAGGAGGAAAAAAACCACACTAATCAAAAAGATCAAAAAGTAAATACATAAACAACTGCTAACGTTTATCGAGCCTTACAATTTGACAGACATTGTCATCAAGTTATTTAATCCTCAGAACAATTCTACAAGCAGGTACTATTATGACTATTTTACAGACAGGGAAACTGAAACATGATGAGGCAACTGTGCTCACGATCACACGGCTGGGGGTGGGAGAACTGGGCTTTGAAGCCAGGAAGCCTAGGTCCTGAGTCTAATCTAATCTAAAGTAATTTGCTATGCTCACTGCTGCCCGAATGACCTCTCGAAGCACAGCTGGGAGCCACAAAGAGACTGGGAAAGTTAGGAGTTGCTATGCAAAGGTAAGGTAGGTGCAAAATATATGGCAATGAGACTGCCACCGTGTGTACTTATTGGGGGTGGGGTATGGGTGTGAGATTAGACATTGAAGGTAAAAAATAGTGTTTAGGAAAGGAGTGCAAATCCCACTTAGGGTTCTGCTCCAGTTCTGATAGTATGGCTGGGCAACAGGCCACTTTTAACCAATGAAAAAATCAAACAGAGCTCTCAAGGCCTTCCTAGAGAATCCTTGTTACACACACATGCACACGTGCACAGAACAGGATTGATGAAGAGGAGATTCCCTTTTTTTTGGTTGTTTTGTCCTTATCTTTGTGCTTATTCCTCCCACTCAGCTGCTCATTGAATCACGAGTCTACTGGTACCTGTTTACTCTCTACCTACTTCTCTCAGGATCTTGATAGTTTGCTAATTGTGGACCAAGAATTAATATATTATCAATGTTTTTCTGAGATTAAATTTATTTAACTCTTTAATCATGACTTTGGGTTGAGGAAGCTGTGAGAAAGCTAAGAAAATTGTCATTCTAGGCCTTTACACTAACTGTGTTCACAGATTGGAAAACTGCTAAAAATATTTGCTCAAATCCAGGAAAAAGATTTCTTTTCTATATCAAGTCTGAAAAAATTGCACATCTGAAAAATTTAAGAGCTTAAGGAAAGATCAAATTGGAAGGGATCAGGAAGACTGTGAATTTAGTTTAGATGACTAATAAACAATAACTTTAAAAACTAAGTCACTTTCAAATAGTCTCAAAACAATTTCATCATTTCCCCCCTTGTGCATGTGGGGACTAAATTTATTCCAGAAGCAGGGAGAACATGGATCCTCATATATTCCATTACGGAGACAGAAATGTTCTCCATGGCAACATACTACAAATGCAAATTCCCAAATCTCATACACTTTGGTTCTAGGAAAAAAATAGGAACAAAAAAAAAGGGGGGGGGAATCAAGTAGAAATGACTGATCGAACATATTTGAGAAGCCCATTTGATCATACACTTCCACAGTGGTGTCCCCCCTCTTTCACTCTCTCATACGTGCACGCACACGTGCGCGCGCACACACACACACACAATCTCTCTCAGGGAAACGGCACAGATATATTGACAAATTAACCTTCTCCAGGTTAATTAAGTGATAATTGGACAGGTGCCTTGGGGCTCCCAAGGGAATACACCATTAAAGCAACAGGAAAAGTAATTAATCCTTATGACAGAATCTTAATACAGCTGAAGTTAGAAAGACAATAACTCCATTTTTTAAAGGAATAATGACAAGAAAGAAACAAGGTCAATATTTTTAAAAGGCTCTCCTGTTTCACCTGCCATTTCCTGTTCACTATCATTGCTTGTTTCGCTCTCAGCCGTTAGCTTTGGAAAGAGGCTCAAACAGCTTAAGTTCCCTTCCTCTTTCCCAGATTATACAATGACAGAACACTTTCCCCGAGCAGAGCATTTTCCTTGATGCTATGGGGACTGAAGAGGCTGATGCTATGGGGACTGAAGAGGCTTATGCTCTGGGGAAAAAAGCATTGCTGTCACCACCTTAATAATAACCTACTGCCAACTAAGTCTCAATACTTGAATTTCTTCACCAGGCCTGGCACTTCATGGCATTATTTTATTTAATCCTCACAAATCCCTTGAGAGGCTGGTTTTATTGTGCACATTCTAAACCCATCCTGGTAAAGAAAGCAGAAAAGCAGAGGGTTGCAGAGATTAATTAACTTGTCCTAGGGACCGAGGCAGAGACAAGAATTGAATTCTAACTCTAGAACCACTATACCACATTAGATATAGCACACGGCACGTTTTTCTTGGCGGGGGTGGGGGGGGTGGGGGGAGTGCATGGTCTGGGAATTGAACCTGGGTCTCCCCCATGGAAGGCGGGCATTTTAACCACTGAATTACCCATGCACTCTCAAGGCACATTTTTTAAATGAGTTGATAGAGTTAGAAAGTGGTCGGAATTTAAGAGCTGGAATATTTTCATCTGTGAATATTTCAGGGAGGCTTCATGAAGGAGATGGTATCTGAGCTGGGCTTTTAAGAATAAAGAACATTTCAACAGAACTGGCAGGAAGGACCAGAAATAGGAAAAGCACAAAGGGACAAAAGTTCCTTCACTGGATAGTAAGGGGAATGGCTGACTGCAGTGTTGGGTGGATGGAGACGCTGGCGGAAGATAAAGCTAGAAAAAGATAATTGGTTCTTTCCTGAAAGGTAAGGGAAAGTTAAAGATGACTGAAATTTTCTGCTTGAGAGGAAAGAAAAGCAGCACCATCATCGGACACAAGGATGGGGAAGGGGATAATGAAACTGGTTTGGATGCTGGTGGGACTCTGTTTACAGATGCAAAGCAAGAAACAGAGCCCTGGCCAGTCAGGGAGAGCCAGAAAGATCCAGATCAGGGAGGCTGGGGCAAAATCTTGGGAAATACCTATAACTGCCAGGTGACAACCAGAACTCAGTGTTGAGAAAAAAAAAGTGAGAGAAAGAATAAGCATGAGAGCAAGGGAGCCAGAGAGGGAAGAGAATTAATGAACATATCAGGATGTTAGAAAGCATTTCAAGAAGGGATGGTAAATGATATCAAATGTTGGCTTAGATTAAGTTAAAGAGGCTACTTGAATGTCCTAATTGTTGACCATAAGAAACTACTTTAAAGATAGTGCAAGAGACAGAAACCATCTTGAACGAAGTTGTTACATAATGTTCCAGAGCAGATTACAGGGTTTCGGTTTTTATTTCTCAAACTTTGAAGAAAAGGAAGACGATGTACGTCTGGTGAAACCATTTTTGTGTGTGTTTGATGAGCTTTCCCCTCAATCTGTCGGTCCCTGTCTCTCCTTGAACATCAGAAGAGAGAACTTAGAATACAGTCTGGGAGAAATGCATTCCCAATGTTGGCAAAGAAAGCAACAAATGAAACTCTCAAAATTGATAGTCTTTCTGGAAGGAATATCTTGCTGAGTAAAGGGCTCAGCTCTGTCCCCTAAATAGGGCCTCTTGTCACCCCCAACCTCTTTGCCCCTTTGAAAATAATTTTCATTATGATAAAATATATATAATAAAAATTTAAATTCAGTGGTATAAACCACATTCACAATGTTCTGGGACCATCAGCACTAACTCCAAAACTTTTTCATCATCCCAAATAGAACCTCTGTACCCAATGTGTGGATTGAACCAAGTCTCCCACAAAGAAATGTTCAAGTTCTAACTCCCGTCCCTTGAGTGTAGACTCATTTGTAAATGAAATCTTCGAAGATCCTATTAAGGTGAGGCCAAACCGAAGCAGGGTGGGCCTTCAGGACCTAATTCTGTTTTCTTTATAAGCAAAGGAAATTTTGACAAGGAAGTAGAAGCCACAAAAGGAGACAGAGAGGGACAGACTGCTTTGAGATGGAAGCAGAGACTGATTGCCAGCAATCCACCACCAGAACTCTACAGATTTTGGAGAAAGCATGGCTTGCCAACTTGATTTTGGACTTCTAGCCTCCAAGTTCTGAGCCAATAAACTCCAATTGTTTAAGCCAGCCAGTCTGTGGTATTTATCATAGCAGCAAACTACGACACCCATTAAGCAATAGCTCCCCATGGACCTTGATAATCTTGAAACTGCTTTTTGTCTCTCTGAATTGACCTATTCTAGATATTTCACATAATGGACTCAAAATATTTATTCTTCTGTTTCTGGCCTATTCTACTAGTCATAATGTTTTCAAGGTTCATCCACGTAGCAACATATATCAGAACTTCATTTTTTTTAAGTAAATGAACAGTATTCCATTGAATGTCTAAATCACATTTTGTTATCCATTTATCTGTTGATGGACACTTAGGCTGCATCTACTCTTTGGGTACTGTGATAATGCTGCTGTGAACATTGTTGTACAAGTATAGTATCTATTTGAGTCTATGTTTTCATTTTGTTGGGGGTATATACAGATGAGTGGAATTGCTGGGTCCTGTTAACTTTTTGAGGAACTCAGTGTTTTCCATAGAGGCTGCAATACCTTACATTCCCCAAACAATGGAAAAGCATTCCAACTTCTCCATATCCTTTTTTTTGGTAATAGCCATCCTAGTGAGGATAAAGTGGTATCTCATTGTGGTTACTTATTTATTTATTTTGCAATCTCTTCAACTTTTAACTTTACTAAATCCTTAAATTTGGGGAGAGGTCCTGGGAGAAGAGCTGGATTAAGTTTCCTACTTTAATAGCTTAGGCAAAGGCCGCAGGAAACAGGAGGCCAGAGGAACCCCAAGGGACAAGAAGAGGTAGTCAGAGCCATGCAAACACGCAGCCTACTACAGAAAGATTAAGTAGAGTCTCAAATAGGAGACTGAGGTCTCTGCGAAGGTTTGTGGAGCCAACCGTTTCTCAAGATGTCTGGCCCAGCCTATTGACTGGCTCGGCATTGCAAGTTTTTAAATAATAGGCAAATTGTCCTCCAGCAGCTTCACAGCAGCGTCCACACAAACACTGATGTGTCAGCGTGTGGGTGGGTGGGTGGGAGTCTGCGGTTTTCAGTGTGCTTTTTCATGTGCTATGCGCTGTTTAGAAAATAAGAAATCAGGGCACAAAAGCTTTAATGACTTCAATATTTATCATTCTGCCTGGTTCCATCTCACTGTACTGTGTGTTTTAATCCTGCTATGCTAATTCAAGGACAATCAATGTTGGATGACTAATATCTAGTTCTGTTTGTTCTTAAGATATATCTGCAAAATAACATGACTGGGTGAAAGTTTGTGTGTGTGTTCAAGAGTTTATTGAATGAGACTTGACCTTTTCAAAATAACAGTGGGGGGAGGTGGTTACTTACTCCAAGGACATTTGGGACATTTCTCTTGGAGATGGTTATCCTTGGAACCATCCACAAAACACTCTCAAATGGAAGAACTAAGAAAATCTGATTTTTGGAAGTAGCTAAAAATCATTCAGAATCGACTCTTGCGATTAAGGTAAGTAAAGAGTCTTATGACTGTTTTTGATGAGCCAAGGAATAAACAAGGTGTGCAAGATATGATTCTGAAGAAATTTTTATGTGTGGACCGTAACAGCAGCAGACACAGAACGTCTAACATGATTTGAGCAACAGTAGCTTGGCTGAATTATGTGTACATTCCCCTAACCTGACTGCCTTGTTCTGAATCACTCTAACGACAATAAATATTGTTATTAATTATAGTTACCAATGAAATTATTGACAGTTATTTTTAATAATGTATAATTGCATAGCAATTTCCAATTCACAAGGCACTTTTACTTCTACTTCAGATGCTTTTAATAATGAGCTAGTGAAGGAGTCAGGCAAAGTATGTATTATAGATCATTTTACACAATACAACAAACTGTCACTTAAAAGGATTAAATTGGTCAAGATCAAAGAATTAGTAAATCAGGAAAGAAACATACACCAAGACTCGGGTCTCCTGACTCTTTCTAGTACAATGATATTGATCTGATAGTGAACTTGTATTACTTTATAGTCATACACAGTACTCATTCTACTTCCAAATCATATCCTTTCTCAACAGGCAGGTTTGCCACTACTGATGAAAAGGAATTCCTGGGAGGGAAAAATCCATACTCTCAACCTTTTCTGATATTCCCAGACACTCATAATACAAAAAGAGATAAACTGTCCTTTTGTGATTACCATTCTTGTAGATAAGTCATTTTAAAACCCAAATCTACCCTCCTATGTTCCAAAGGTCAGCAGTTTTTATCCACAGTGTCTTAGTATAACTGAGAAATCAGGATTTAAGGGATGACTTCGATTATTGAATCATTATATACCTACTCCTTTTTGCTTTCTGGCATATTGGAGTTGACAGAGGGAAATTCTTGAAATCTCTACATTGTAATCCAGCTGCCTTTATCTCTGGTGTGGTAGTTAGATTCAGTTGTCAACTTGGCCAGGTGAGCGTACCTAGTTTTGTTGTTACAGGAATGAGCCAATGGTATGTGAACCTCATCTGTTGCTGATTTACATCTGCAGTCGGCTAGGAGGCGTGTCTGCTGCAATGAGTGACATTTGACTTAATTGGCTGGTGCTTCAATGAGAGAACGCAACGTAGTACAGCTAAGCAGCTCGGCATTTCTCATCTCAGCACTTGCAGCTCAGCCCAGGCCTTTGGAGATGCAGAAAGAAGTCACCCCAGGGAAAGTTGTTGGAACCCAGGAGCCTGGCGAGAAGACCAGCAGAGACCATCCTGTGCCTTCCACGTAAGAAAGAACCTCAGTGGAAAGTTAGTTGCCTTTCCTCTGAAGAATTAACAAAATAAATCCCCTTTATTAAAAGTCAACCCGTCTCTGGTGTGTTGCATTCTGGCAGCTAGCAAACTAGAACATCTGGTAATGATTTCTAGCCTTTATCTTCTGCCCCTGTGATTGTAAAAAACTTGTGACTAACCTTCATTTGTATTCAGTCAGTTATTCAGTTTTTCAACTTTACTTGTAATCACTAAAGCAGCCCCTAATATTTTTTAATGAAGGGTCTTGGGTCAGCCCAGAATTAACTCACCCCAAGTCCAGAGTTATCTTGATGATCAAGACTGGATCTAACCAAAGTGGGCCCACGTGACATGCTTAAACGTTAACTTACAGTCAGTCACCTATACCTCATTCCACCATTTTCTTACATACATTCTGTGACTAGATTCAATTTGTGCATGCCCAATAATTAGATCACTCTAATTACAACATCTGGGGCTGTTGTGCTCATTATCCTGATCCCTGCCCATCTTTTTCTCTAATAAAACTATTAGAATTACTGCAATTTGGAGAGATAGAGTTTGGGCCGATAGACCATCTACTCTCCTAGTATATAGCCAGCAGCAAACTTTTTTCTCTTTGAAATCCTGGTGTCTCAGAAATTGGACATTGAGTGGATCAGGCAAAAGAATCCACCACCTTTGTCCGGTAACTTTAGAATATTAGTTCTCACATTTTTGAGGGCCAGGCCATGCATAGAACTGCATAAATGTTTATTCTTTGAGGAATTACTGTTCAGGTTTTGAGAAAGTTATCTAAAAGTTCTAGACTTCTGGGTTTTAAAAAAATGTATAATTTAGTTCCTATAAAAATTATTTGGAGGGCAGGCCATGGTGGCTTGGCAGGGAGAGTTCTCTCCTGCCATGCCGGAGACCCAGGTTTAATTCCCGGTGCCTGCCCATGCAAAAAAAAGTAAATAAAAATATTAAATAATAATTTGGAAAAGTGTAAGCTCCTAAACAAGTTACTTCAGCTCTTTAAAGCTAAGTTTCCAAATCTTAAAAAACATTCTAGATTGAAATTTGTTCCAAAGTAGCTGGATAGTCTTAGGTGGGTCGGTTATTCTCTTTGGCCCTCAGCATCCCTATCTCAGAAATGAGGGGCTCTGACTAGGTTACCTCTAACTTTCTAAGTATTTGTAACTGTAGAAGAGGTAGTTCTTTGGTAGTTTACATCTTAGGACATGAAGTCTAAAACAAGCATCGCACACTTAAATGTTTGCAGGGGTCAGGTAGACAACCCATAACATGACATGCAGTTTCTCAACCTCGACACTGCTGGCATTTTGGTCATTTGCTCTGAGATCTCTCCTGTGTATTGCAGGAAGTTTAGCAGCATCTTTGGCCTCCCACTAGATGTCAGGAGTACTACTCCCCTCCCCCACAGGACAAACACAAAGACCTCCAGACACTGACAAACGTCCCCTGTGGGGGTGGGGGGTGGGGGAAATCCCCCAGTTGAGAACTACTGGGGTTAAGGTTTTAGGGAATGGTAATTACAGAGGCTAAAGGAAGTGCGTGTACGTCTTGCCTAAAGGCACAGAAATTCAAATTTAAAAAAACAAAACAAACATGTTCACTGGCAGGATTCACACAACACACCCACATACCCAGTAAGTCAGGAGTTCCTGTCAGAGAACAGGAAGAACAGATCCAAACTATAAATTCAGACGGACCAGGGTTAGGTTTCCAAGTTTTCCCACCTGCTAACTGAATAACCACCATTAACTGTATTTTGCATCTGTTCAGTGAGCTTCATGATAATCATGTTGGGTGAGCAAATAAGAAAATGTAAAGAAACTAGCATAGTGTCTGGCACATAGCAGCACATTTACTGAATACGTAAAAACAATTTATAAAAGAAGATATGAGGGTATGCTCTTTCTGTTAATCATAGCATGTGGACAACAATGCATGGGCACGTTCGTAATTAACAAAAAAAGTATCTACTCCAATGAGGGATGATAAAATCCTCTCTTCCCATGTGGGCATTTTAATAGGTTCTACTTCTTAGGGGGGAAATTTCCTCTAATGGTCTTCTCTCTTTGCTTCCACCTCCAACCCTATCTCTCCCTTTGAGGTATACTTAAAACACCCACTAAAAACTCCGCCTTTTACTCTTGCTCCTGAGATCACTTAGGAAGGTGCACAGAAAAGGTAATTTGACTTTTAATTAAAAATTTTTAATTTTAATTATTTTAATTTTTCATAGGAATTCCTTTACAAAAAGTTCAATTCATATAAAGAAATGTGGTCAGAATGTTGATATTTTATGAGATGCAAATGGTACCTGACTAAAATAGCCAAGGAAAGGACCAAGAGCCTACCTTGTAGTGAGGTTATTAAATGAAGCAACTCACACTTTGGCTGTAGTTCAACAGTTTTCATTTGTAACTCAAAGCAAAGTTTTTTGCCCGATGGGCCTGTTAATTGCACAGATCCGAATGTAGAGAAATATTCAAGTTCTAGCATTTTGCTCACAGAGAAAGAAACTCCAACTTGCCCAACCTACCATTTTATTCATACTTTTATTCATAATTGACCAGATAAACATTGCTGCTACTTTTTTCTAGATGGATGCTTGGATGCTGGGGAACTAAAAACACTAAAAAGAATAAAAATCACAAGCTAATCATACCTGTCATGTCTCAGGGCTCTCATATCAACATACACAGTGGTTGGATCTGGTCCAGAGGTCCCCTGTAAGCAATGACATACCGCGGTTAATTTAAATTAGAATGGAAATGAATTTGGTTCTTATGCTTTCTACTAGCTATTATGTATTTTCTTGGGTAAAATCTTAAACTTAAAAGAACTCTTTTCAAATCACTAAGACCATACCACTCTAAGATACCTGTAAACTTTCAGTTTGATAATATAAATTTCAGAAAGGAATATTTTATTATTGGACTCTTACACAGCTTGACTATCAGTCACATATACCAAAATAAGAAATAAGAGAGACATGCCACACATTTTGCCAAATAAAAGAAGGCTGAAATTGTTGAGAAAATGGTTGGCTGGTAGAAGCAGTTTGTCAAGGATATGACGCATCATTTGCTGAGAAATTTTTACTACATGCATCCAAAAAGGTCTATATAGAGCCCAAGACTGAAGCAGAATATATGACATGAACTGACAGATTAAGGAGGAAGAGATAAAAGATAATCACTTTGTTCCTTTTAGTTCTATTGTACCTTAGTTTTCCTCATAGCCTTAGGAGATTGTTTCTATCAGTGACTTAGGTAAGGGAGGTTGTACGTTTATTCCCAGCCAGCTGTGCAGGAATTTGTGGTCTTGAGCTATTTGACTATTTATCCCAAGGGTCCAGAAACCTTATCTGGACACTACACATCCCTTCAAAAAATATGCTGGGTTGACTTTTGACCAGGATCTCTGTCCATATAAGAGCAATGTCATTAAATTTACACAACAAATAAAAATTTTACATCAGTTTCTTAGGAAGGCAATACGATACCTTGGGTGGAAAAAAATGGAACTTAAAACAGGCTTACTAAAAAATAAGGAAGCCCTTCAGAATTTATTTGTAAAAGTTTTCAGGAGAGAACCCTAATCTTGTGCCAAAGGAATGTTTAAATATATGAAAATAATTAAAATAAAGACAAAGTCATTTAAAACATACTGTACTATTCCAAGAATCCTGATCATTAGTATCCCACCACCCAGCGGGAGAAAAAGAACAGCACATGCAAATTAGCCTCTAGGTGGAAGCTTACAATGATAATACCATACAAAGAACAATCTTTCTAACTCCATGACAATTCAGTAAAGCTGTGTTACAGACTAGCACTGAGTGGAGAAGTGGTTTGATGTTTTGGGTAACCCAAAACACAGTCATAGAAGGCCAATTAAAAAAATAAACCAACAAATCATAAAACAGGTCACTAAAAATGGAAAATGAAGTAATACAGAGATGAACCCAACATGGCAAAACAAACCATGGGTTATGGACCTTGGAGGTAAAACATTTGTCATGAGTATGAAATGGTTGAAGCGATCAGAGAAAATCGTATCACCCTGGGCCATCTGTACTCTTGCATCGCAGGGTCTATAAACCCCTCACAATCAATCTCTGCACTCAACTTCTAGTCTGTCCCACTGCTAGAAGCTGATAGGACAGTAGGTAGGTCGGCACTGTATGGAGTGAACAGGAAAATCCCCTACCTGCTCGGCCAGCTTCCACAGCCTGTGAGGCTATAGCAGCAAGAGGTCGGGAACAAGAAGAAAGGAGAGAATAGCAGATCGACAGAAACCAAAAATAAACACACACATACACACATACAGACACATAAACAAAACAACCCAACAATTAAAAATGGAATGAAAAAGAGAGAGGGGTAGGGAGGAGAATGCAAAAAGCAGGAAACAAAATGAAAAACAAGATCAAAAACAACATCAAATATGGAAATTGTTAAAATTAATCACTGTACCACTAAAGGCTAAAAAAAATTTTTAAAAGATGTCAACATATTCACAGAGCAGCAGAAGAGAGAGTAAAAGATGTCCCACTGTAGGTGAACACAAAGGACTGAGTGATTTTTCAATACATAAGGTCAGGGGTATTATTGTATAGTGTGATTTTATGGTGCTGCTTTTCAGTTTTTCTTTTACTGTGGGAAGCAAAGAATATGAATTTTATTGCCCAAATCTGTTAAATGTTCCTTCACTGAAAGAGTTCCAAATTTCTTCTCAAACAAGAAGTAGAGCCTGGAAGTGTCTACATATAAAATAAGTATATCTGGCCCTAGTAATCCAAAAGATTAGTTGAAGAGGTAAAAGAAAAAAGGTATAAGTAAGTCTGAAGCATAAAGGAACCAAACACTGGGCTCCTATATAGTCTGGTTCAACAGCCTAGTGGGTAATTTCCCCTCTGGTGAGCTTCCAAAGGCAATGATCACAGTGTCTACTCCTAGACAGTGATACCCACAAACAGACACTTCACCTTGGCTGCAATACATTTTGCCTAGGCCACTTCTCCAAATATTGCAGAAAAGTCGAAGAGGTAGAAGTTATTCCACAGGTATCTGGATTGATGCCCAATCATTCTTTGTGAGCTGTGGTCTATGGATGGCCTATTGCCAATCCATATTTCCCACCACCGCAATTATTTAGGCAGACTCCAATAATAACAATGGCAACAAAAAAGGAATTTGTAACAGGCTTCTTTGGGCTGCAATTTATTTATAAGCAAAGTTGGACTGAAAGCCAGAGTTAAAATGAAGCTGAGTCTACAAAAAAAAAAAAAGAAAAGAAAAGAAAAGAAAAACCAAGGTTCAAGGTCTTTAAAATTATGATCCCATTCTTCTTTCTATTACTACTTCACCATGGTAATTATGTCTACTGTTATAGCTTTTACCTTTAAAAAAAAAGAGACAGAACATGAAAGAAGAAGAGGACAGGGATAAAGGTGTATGCACTTTAAAGGTGCACAGGAATTTTAGTGGATAAATTCAAGCTAAATAAACTGATATAATTTCCTTTCTTCATGATCCCTTGATATCTAAACATTAACTGGAAAAAAAATGTCACTGTTTTCTCTAAATTATTTTACTTTACAAATTTTGAACAGCTCAAGGTAGTATCTCAGAAAAAAAAAAGATTTATGACTGGAAGCTAATATTTTATCTTGTGATATGCATGAAAGATACATACAAAGTATCTGGAACAAAGTAGGTCTATTGAATTAATAAAAAAAGAAGAAACGAAGAGGGAGAAAAAAAGTTAAAATATACATGTTTCCAAATTTGAAAAAAAAAGCTAATGTATAAAATCTAAACTTTTAAATACATTATAAGGAGTAACTACTTAAAAAACAAACAAACTTCCCTTTGCTAAAAAGTCACCCCAGACTTTCTTTGAGAAAAAAGACTCTCTAATGCATGTTAAATACCCCCAAGTATTTAAAAATCATTAAATACTTGCAAAAAGGACCAGGGAAACTGTTACTCACATCAACTAAAGCTTATTCAGAAATGAAGATAAGGCATTTTTAAAATCATAAGTTAAAGAGAAAAGAGATTTCACTTTAAAATTCAATTTTACAATTACTATGCTACACATATATTATACCATATATTATACATATTTATAATAAATATCATTTTTCTTATTGGCATAAAAAGTGTTCCTGGGACATAGGTATGAAGTGTTTACTGAGCAAATAAGTTATATTTAAGCCTCAGATGAAGATATATGGACTCATATCCTAAATGTCAAGAGAAAACCTAACAGAATTTGACACTTAATAAACCAAGTTATTTAATTTTAAAAAGAATTTAACATTAAATATATTAATATTATTTCATTAATTTATTTTATATAAATAAGAATTTATTTTAATACTTAATAAGCCTAATTATTTTATTATTCAGTAAATCACATGCCAGAATATTAGCACCATTTAGTGTTAGCACATAGCTCCTTATGGTTAGAGTTAAAAAATTTCTAATAGGAATGTATGAAATAAACAAATCATAATACTGGTATTTGGTATACGTACTATGCTAGATATATGCGGTGTCAAAAAAACAGCTTGCAAAATATGTCTTAATAGAAACCACACTCTTCAAATTATAAGAGAAAATGCCACAAAGGTGACTACTCCTTTGTACCCCAATTTCCAAAATAATTTTTATTCACATGAAAAAAACGTGGGCGTTATAGAAATGGTACTGGCTTAAAAGAGCCTTGGCATGCATTTAACATGATCTTTCCAAAATGAGTAACTGATTATGACACACCCCTGCCACAAGCCTTATAATGATTTCTGATTACTCTTAGAAAAAAGGACAATATGCCTTAATAGAACCCTTTGCCTTTGAGCCCCCACTTGCTTCCCACTTCCTGGACCCCTCCTATGCTCCCCCCACCCACTTGGGTTCTAGACACAATGGACTTCTTTCAGTCTTTTTAAATCATAGTGTTTCCTCTGTCACAGGTTCTTTATTCTTGCAGTTCCCCTAATTGGAATGCCCATCCCTCCTTTGTATCTTATTACCTCTAAATCATCTTTCAGAACTCAGCACAAATCAACCTTTTCTTAGAGAAGTCTTGAATAGGTCAAAAACCTCTATTACTAATGCTCAGAACATTTAACATGGGTGAACGCTTTCCTTTGTGTAATTTTTAAATTTCTGATTATCGCCTGCCTCACCTGCTAGTGTGCAAGAGGCACTGGGGCAGCACCACGTCTGCCTCTGCTTACCATTCCACTATTCCCCCAGAGGCCAGGACCGGGATGTGGCAGTGTGGCTACTCAACAAGCATTTATTAAGGTACATGACTGACTGCCACACACTAGCCCACTGATCTTGGTGGTTTGAATGAGATGACACTTTCCGACCAGATGTAAAATGCTATCAGCATTTTGCTATGAAAAGAAGCTACACTACTGAAATTTCATTAAAGAGGTCAGAGCGATAAGAAGCTCTCTGGAATGGAAGGTGAATTTCCTTTAGGATACTTATTTCTTCTACCTGGTGCACTGTTTATAACGTGGTATTATTAACATACACTAATTCATCAGCTTCTTTAGTGCTTATGTCAACATTTATGTAGTACCTACCACATGCAAGAGCTTGTGGCAGAAATTAACGACATAAGCATGAAAAAGACTTCCAGAACACACGTGATCGTGGAAAGGACAGACCATAGAACATTTTAAAAGAGATAATGAGAAGTGACATAATTTGGTATGAGCTACGATTGGGGAGAACACAAGGAGAGGGAGGAATTTGGGGAGTACTGCATAGATGAGGTAACACTGCAGACAAGGAGACAAACAGAAGGACGGAAAGGCAGGATGAGCTATGTGGGAACAGTGAGTGGTGAGCATGGCTGGTTGCAAGGGATGCTCTGCAAGGAAGTCACAAGGCTTGAAGAGTATAACTTTGGATAAGATCACGAAGGGCAACTTGGGCTTCTGATTTGGTGTTGTAGGTGATAGGAAATTAATTTATTTTAGTAATAGTTTAAATGTTTAACTTTATACTGGTATTGTCATAACTTCTACTCCATCTTTTCACTTATAACCATGGTTAGAAATCATGAAATTTAATGAATTCATCTTGAAGAACCAACTGCAGATTCAGCAAGACTATGAAATCTATCACTTATAATGCTAGTAATGACCTAAAACCAGAGGCATTCTTACCATGCATAAGGTTATTTCAGTCCATCATCCACACATTTGCTTCATTTAAGCAAAAGCTTAACAGTTGGTAGGGATTTGCTATGAGGTAGGTTTAGGGGGCTCGAGTTCTCCTAGATAACATGCATGTGTGTGAACCTCTAAATCTTATTGGTTATTTGGTTTTGTTACGCTGATATCCTTATTCACTTGACATCCCACACTCTTTTTTGGTACACATTTATTTTGGAAGCTAGAGTAAATTAAAACTTTGGATTAATCTGAAGAAAGCATAGCGTGTAGGTGTGCAGATATGTTGGTTTAATGTTCTAATTACCTACGGGGTAAAGAGAAAACCTTAATAGTTCTTCGATTTATACTTTTCTTAAGAGCTCCTTTCCTGTCTTTATAAATTGTAGTTTATAAAGTTTAAAGTAGTAGTCTTCAAAGAATGGTCCATAGATCTCTGGAGTTCCTGATCCCATTCAGCAAATTAACTCAATCAAGACAATTTTCATAATAATTCTAAAATGTCTGTCATTTCCACTGTGTTGATGTTTGCATCGACAGTGCAAAAGCAATGGTGGCAAAAATGCAGATACCTTCGCATGATTCAAGACAGGAGGAACAAACTGTGCTAGTGTTGAATTCCTCACTGCCATGCAATCATAGTGAAACCAGAAAAGCCACCCTTACAAATACCTTGGATGAGGAAATCAGAGGAAGAGATAAAAAGTCTTACATTTTATTAAATCTGACTCTAGACATATTTTTAATAGTCTGTGTAATGAAGTGGGAAACACAAATAAAACACTTCGGCTGCGAACAGGAAGAGGACATTTGTCGCCAGGAAAAGTACCCATACAATTGAGTTGTAGGCTGATCTTGTTTTTTTTTTAATGAAATTCCATTTTTGCTTGAAAAAATGACTGGCACAAACTATGGATGTTCAGACTTGGGTACTTGGGGAATATTTTCTCCAAAATGAAAGAAATGAACCTGTTACTACAAGGAAAAGATCTCAGCTATTTTTCCCTTGAAAGCTCAAATTTTAACATTGGCAACAAATAGCTGCCAATGTTAAAATTTGAGCTTTCTAGGGAAAAATAGTTCCGAAAACTTTTATCTATTGCTGTGTGCTTGTCAACTACCCAACACTTAAAAGACTTTTCTGATGAGATTAGTGGTGGTATGTGATTTTTTAATGTTATATAATGAAATGTATGAATATTTGAAAAACCTTCATTGCTCAATGACCTATATTTCCCAAATGATCAAGTATAATAATATAAAATTTTGCATGAGTGAAAGTTCCATCCTAAGTGCAATAAAGACTGATGGATTTTAATGAAACTTAGCACAACTATCCTTTAAGAAGTTATCACTTGTTTGAGTTTCGGTGTGGTATCAAAGAAAAATATCCCCAATGATCTAAAAAGACTATTAAAACACTCTTTTCTTTTCTAACTACACATCTTGTGTAACGCCAATTTTTTTCCTGTACTTTAGTCCAAACAACATACAACAACAGATTGAATGCAGTAGCACACCTGAAAATCTAACTCTCTTTTACTAAGTCGAGCATTTAAAAGATTTGCAAAAATATAAAATCATGCTACTCATTTCTTTTTGTGCTTTGGAAAACAGTTATTTTTCATAGAACATGCTACTTACGTTACTACATAATGATTTTAAATTATTAATATTTTAAAAATACCGCTTTAATTTCTAATACAGTAAATATGGTTCTAGTCTCCAATAAAAAGTGGTCAAGTTCCTGTGACCAGTAGTTTGAGAATTGCTGGCTTAGGGAATACATTTTTATTGGGTGGAGTGTACATCTGTTATTTCGTTTGCCATCCAACACAGATCAATTCCGATGACAGGAGAATACCCAACCTTATGAGTCTGCTTAGGAGGCAGAGGACACCTCCGAGATCAGAGTCATAAAATGTCACATAATGATTTTTCTTTTCTGGCATAGAAAGTAAGAATATACGCTCTTTCCCTGTGATTTTTTTTCTTTTATCCATGGTTTATTAAAAGTATACTGTTTGATTTCCAAATATCTGGAGATTTCCTGGATAGCTTAGTGTTAGTGATTTCTAAGTTAATTCCATTATTATTAGAGAACATACTCTGTATGAGTACAGACATTTAATACTCATTGAAAATTATTTTAGGTCCAACATAGGTCTTTCTTGAGGAATGTTTCATATATAGTTGAGTACAGCCTTCTTTAAATGTTAATTAAATCAAGTTAGGTTGTAGTGTTGTTCAAATCCATATGCTTACTGATTCTTTCCTATTCACTTCCTCAATTACTGAGAGAGAGAGAGAGGTTAAAATCTCCAGTTATAATTTTGGACTCTTTCACATTTCTTTTCAGTCAGATTTTGTTCCATATACTTTGAAATATTGAAAGAGCATATATTCTTACCTTCTTTACTCACCTCCTTTGTGTTTTCAGTGGCTGCTGTACAATAAAATCTGTACCATTTGTCACAGCCCATCTTCACAGAGTATTATACTTTATGAACAATGTAAGAATCTTACAACACTATATTTCCATGAATCTCCCCTCCTGCTCTTTGAGCTGTAGTCTCATGTTACTTCTATATATAATATAAATAGTGTAATTATTATTATTTTGCTTAGAACAGTTAGTAATCTTAAAAAATTTAAGAATATTTATGTATATAATACTGACAAATTAAAAAAAACTTTTCTTATGTTTGTCCCCTCTAGTATTCTTCCTTTCTTCCTACAGATTTGGGCTTCATTTTGCTATTAATCCTTTTTGTTCTGAGGAAGATTTTAGCATTTCCTATAGTGTACATCTGTTAATGGCAAATTTTCAGCTTCATTCTGTCTAAAAATGTCTGTTTTCACTTTCCTTTCTGAAGGATATTTTCACTGCATAAACAATTCTTTTAGCACTTTAAAAATACCTTTCCACTGTTTTCTGGTTTCCGTAATTTTTGATGATAGCTCAGTGTCCTTTGTATTGTTATTCCCCTTTGTATTATGTATTTTTCTGTGGCTTTAAGACTGTTCCTTTATCTTTGGCTTTCAATGTTATAATGATGATGTGTCTAGGTGAGGTTTTCTTTTTATTTATCCTGCCTGGAGTTCATTTAGATTCTTGAATCATTAGATTGATTTCTTTTATCAATTTTGGCTATTATGCCTTCCAGTTGTCCTTCTGCCCCATTTTCTCTTCCCCTTTTGCTGGGATGCCTGTCACATGTATGTTAGGTCATCGTATCTCAGACACAGTCAACTTTATTTTCAATTTTCTTCTTTTTTTTTAATTAGTTTTTTTTTTTTATTAGCGAGCTTGTGGGTTTATAGAACATCACGCATCAAATACAGGATTCCCATATATCATCTGTTTCAGTTTTGATAATTTTTTAATCTGAATGCAAGTTCACTCATGGACGCTTTCCTCTGCTATATCCCGTCTATTAAGCCATGAAAGGAAGTCTTTATATCTAATACTGCAGTTTTCATTTCTAGCATTTTCATTTGATTCTCTTTTCTCTGGTTTCTATCTCTGTTGATAGCCTCTGTATCTTTTTGCATGTTGTCCACCTTTTCAACTAGATTATTTACATATCGATCATAGCTATTTTAAAGCATATGTTTGATTATTACAACATGTCTATTATAGGATTGTTTCTATTGACTTCTCATTGCCAGGTGACATATTTTCTTGCTTCTTTTCATGTCTTTCAATTTTTCATTGTGGAGCAAACATTGCATTTAAAAGAATAGTAGAGACTGAAGTATAGTTAACAATTACCCCCAGTGACTCCCTTTCTTGTGGCAGACTGGTAGAGTTGGGGGTCTAAGCAACTATTCTGTAGTGGGCTTGATTTGAGCTTCGTTGCAGCTATAATACTCGAGTGGATGTTGTCTTCACATGCTTTGTGGACAGGATCCACATTCAGATCTGAGCAATAAGACTCTGGATCTCTAGATTTCAGAGACCAGCTTTCTAATTCTGGGAGCTCTCCCTCTGCTTCATGGCTTGGTTGCCTGCTTTTTGGGTGACTGGGGAGTTCTCTTTTCTCCTGTCTCAGCCCAGCATTCTCCACTCTGTGGCCTTACCCCAAGCCTCTGTAAGGCAATTATATTGTACTTAGTGAAGGAGGGCCCAGAGGGCCTTGGAGAGATTTTGTTCAGTTCTTCTGTCTTATTCTCACTCACTGGAGTACAACTTTAATGTACCTGGTAATTTGGGACTTCCTTAGGGAGAGTACTCACAGCCTTCCTGTTTTTCTTTCAGCCCTCAGCTTAGTTCTTCAGCATGCCCTGAAGGCCCAGAGCTCCTCAGAGGAATTTTTGCCTACACCCTTGGTCCCATCCTCAGACTTTGGATGCATGTAGCTTTGCCTTCACTCAAGGTCTAGGGTATCTCAGCCTTCCTGCTCTGCTCCCAGCCTTCCAAAAGCTGCTGCCTTGTATTTGGGGAAGGTCCTGCACACTTGGAGATGGAGCTCACTCAGCCCTTCTGCCTGGTTTCCAACCTCTGGCATATTATTCTTCTCCTGCAGCACGTGATATCCCATGGGAAGCATGGGTTGGATGGATATAGGCTGCTGTGGCTGGGGTTCCTTGGGATTCTCAAATTACCAAACTATGTATCTGTTACATGGCTTTAGTTTCTTTCTTAAAGTTTGATTGACTTTTCTTTACTTCTCTCTCTCTGGCACATTCTTCCTCTGTTTCCCCTGCTTCTCTGCCAGGAATGAAACCAATATGGGTTGCTTCTCTTTTAGGAAGAATTTAGTTTATTGAGGTTTCTGTGGATCTTCAGTTCTCTGATAGGTCTTAAAATCTATAATTTTATACATTAACCAGTTTATTCTTACTGTTAGGGTTGGAACTGTGGTCTCTCGTGACTTTTCACATCCTAATAAAAAATGGAAGTCCAATATCCCTCTAAATAAATTTTTTTTTCCCTAAAATCAAACTGCTGATTCTTGAGGTTGCTATTAAGTACCTTGATTGATTTAGAAATTGATATCAGGAGTGAGTGCAAGAAAAAACTGTCAAGAAAATAGGGAAAATCTGAGATTGATTATTTGGTTTGGTAGGGGGCAAAGGCAGAGAAAACACGCTTATTTACTGGATTGGATTCTGGCAGTCTATGCCACATACTGGCAAACTGGTTAATCAAACCACTTTGAAGGTATCAGGAAACTATGGCCACCTGCTTTTATAAATTTTTACTGGAATGTAGTCATACCATTCATTCACGTATTGTCTATTTCTGTTTGGAGCTATAAAAGTAAAGTTGAGAAGTTGTGAAAGAGACCATATGGACTAAAAGTCTAAAATATTTACTATTTGGACCTTTAAGAAAAAGTTAGCTGACCTCTTACAGACCAAAGGGTCCATTGAAGGCAATCATTCAGGCAACAATTTTACCACAGAACAGTAATGACAGCATGCAGACTGTAAAGTAAAGTGGGTATTTCTGCTTGTGCTGCAAAACTTAAATAATAAATGAGGTACTCAGATTCCTATAGTCTTGGTTCAAGGCATAGGCTAAAAATTAAGACTTTCCATGACTATTTCTCATTGTGACAAGGGCAAGAGAACCAAAACCAATGTGAAAATCTGATTGTGAAACTTTCAAAATTACATCAGTTGGACATCTCATCATACTCTACTGGCATCCTAAACTCATGTGGTGATGATTTCCCAAGTTTCAGAATACAGAGATGAAAAGACATACCTCCAGTACCTAGCACCTATTAGATATTCAGGAAATAATGTACTCAGAAAATTAGATATTCAGAAAATAATTGTATAAATGAATGATTCAATGTTTCTCCTCTTTTCACTCCACAATTTTACACAGAGTGTGCTGGTGATAGTGAATTTCACAATTTAGTCCACAGGTTACAGAATATCAAGATGGAATAATGATGGAACTAGAGGAGGAATGGGCATCACTGAGAAAATCATGGACTTGGAAATGGCCGCAGTAACTGCTGAGACTTTAGCTTACTTTTCAGATTCTTAGGCTTCACCCAGAGTTGCTGAATTAGAATGTGCATTTTAACAATTTAAAATAACCAAAGCCTATTTTAACATTCAGAGGAAAATAAACTGATTAAATGCTAGTTCTGCTACCACTATTTTTTATCAATTACTTAATCTGCTTCTCTTTTGGACAGAGGGTAAGTGTATTATTGATTATGAGAGTGGCAAGCTATGCTATGATGTTTCTTTGGTGGGGAGGGCATGTGTGGACTGAAATGATGGACTGAAATAGCCAATTCTCATTTCTTTTTGGCCACCAAGCATCAGAACCCTCTTTCTATATTTGGGGAAGCCCCCAAACGTTTTGAATCTTGGTATAATGCAGAGCTAGCATCCCTCTATAGTAACTGAAAATATCAGATGCTCTTATCCCCAGCCTTCTCTGAAGCTATGGTGTGGGTAGGTCACCAAGTTTTGGCCAATGGGTTGTACCCACTCATGACATGACAAAAGCAAGTGAGTTCTTTCTCTTGGCAATGGGAATGTCTGCAATCAGATCAAGACCCTGGGAGGTGGTGTTACTGGTGGGTCTAATATCCAGTGCAAGCCATGTCAGTGGTATGAACTTAACAATGGAGGTCAAGTCTTCATAAGAATGGTTCTACAGCATGAATTTGACCACTGTTCCTGGCTGCATGGCCCCCAAATGGATATTCTAGTCATCCTGGTGATTCTGAGAGCTATTGATAACATTTTAATAAATTTATTTTTATTTAAAATGCCAAAGGAGGTTTTTGTTGCTTACAAATTAGCATGCCAATTTGTAACTGAGACTATAGGTTCCATGATCTCAAATACTAATTCTGATAATCTGGAATAATATATCAGCAGGAGAGAATATAAAAGTCTGAATGTGACTAGTTTTCTAGAGCACACAAAATCCCTGACAGTACCTTATTTATTTTTACTTCTCTCATCTAAAAGGAGTGTAGAGGGGGGAAAAGTGAATTGAGAGTTCAAATTAATGAAAGTTTTATTATAACCATTAATTTTATTTTGAGAATTATTTGAGATTTATATCACCCGCTGAGCCTTCCTTTTTTCTTTCAACAATCAATGCCTCTACATCTCATCACGAGGATGGTTGTATTTCTCTTTCATTGTATGAGTTTCAAGATTTAAGGTTGACTATGTTACTATTGATTTAACGCCACACAACTATTTATAATGAAGCTTGCCTAAGATAAATTAATCCTTATTTTCTACACAACACTGAGGTTTCTGTTTAAGATGGCTTCAAAGTTTTTTCCTAATAAAGAAACAATGAGACCTCTTTTAAAATAGAAGGCCCAATTCTTTTCCCTTCTTTCCTCTGCTATATAGGAAGATGCTAATTTTACTATTACAGTGAATTAAATTTCTAAACCTAATACAACCAAAAAGCTTTTATTTTTAAAAAGAGTAATTGTGGCTGTAGGCTATATCAGTTGCAACAGAGGTTAATACACAAGTGACCCTTTTTAATAGTACTAAGAGAAATTTATGTTAAGGCTAATTAAACACAGAAGACATAATTTGATCTTTCTAATGTTCACTTTTATCATAAATTCAACAAATGGAAATTGTTTTAAATTAATGTTATTTTTACAGCTAAAGATTCTGGGAAATGTCTTTCCTGAGTATAACAAATGGCTCATATTTCTAAATTTTTCTTCTGAAAAGAGTCTAAAAAATACCAATATTTCATGCAAAATCAAAGCCATCCACATTTTACATAACAAGTCCATTCCTTGGCCACAAAGTTGTGACATAGGAACTCAGAGGGACAGCATCAAAAGGATTAATATGCTGTCAATTCTTGCTCAAAATGACAAACGGAAAAAAAATATCACTCAATTTCTAAGATATAATAGCTGAAATAACAGCATCACGGAAATTATGAAGTTCTCGATTCTAAGTTTGTTTATTTTTATGATTATATCATATTAAAAGAAATCAGGATTTCAAGTGACAGCATAAAATAGCATGTGTCATAGAATTATTTGTAACACTAACGTATGTGTCACGACTGAGTTCATTCCTGGTGTAATCCTCATATATGTGGCAACAATGGACTGAACAATGGCTCCCACTAGCAACTTTCTGCACACACATAGTACCGACCTTTGAACATACTGAAATAGTAAGTCTGATAACAGATGCAAAAGCAAAGGAAGCAGTTAGAAATGGAACACATGCCATTCAGCCTGTAAACAGTCTGATTTTGCAAATACTGAGCTTACAAAGCTGTTATTTCACCTGGATAATAAATCACAACACACAACTGACAATTGGTTACCTAGCAAAGTTGCAAAATAAGACGTTTCTTTACAATGTTGCCCTGCTCAGATACCACAGTGTATTCAGTTTCTTGATGCAGTGATTGAATGAATTCTTTTTAGACAGCTGTTTGTGTAAACATGACCTTCACGGTCAAGATGTGACGCATCCTGCAGTCAGCCCCTGAATCTGCTTTGGTTTTGTGAATTCCTTGTTGTGCGAATTAGGAAGAATTCACCTAAGTTTTCTGGGCCTCAGTTTTTTCCATGTTAACATGAGATAATTAAACTCAAACCCACAATGCAGTGTGGGAAGATCTAACTGGATGCTATCTGGAATTGATTTTTATTATTATAAAAATTTTATTATATTTATTAATGAAGCATGTGGGTGTGAACGTGCATTTTTCTTAAAGTGCAGGACCTGAACTTCCAGTTTGAGGTGAAAATGCTGTTAGAAGCTTTAAGAGCAATAATCCCTTGCTGTACATTTTCCAGGAAGACTTACAAATGGATTTTTGTACAAATGAATGGAAATTCACAGCATTGGTTCATTTCAGAGAAAATTCCATTCTGACATGCACCTTATTTTACACAGAAGACAGGACTCTGATCAATTCTGAGTCAATTCTGATCAATTCTGAGAAGAATTAATACTTCTGATCAAAGAAGTATTAATCATATTTAAGTGCACAGGTTAGAACATAAAATAATTAAATTTCAATATATCTGTGAAATTTATTCAACTTAAAAAGTGACTGAGTGAATGTGTGAGATTGTGCTAGGCAATGAGGGAGATGCATAAATAAAACTGCACTCTCTACCATAATTACTTACACAGTTGAGGGGACAGAAGACATTTATATATGCAATTATAAAATAAGATAGAAAGTGTAAAGAAAGTGGGAGGAATGAAGCACCACAGGAATTCAGAGGCAGGAAAATACTTCTAGCTGGAGGAATTAGAAATGGCTACACAGGGCAGAGAGAATGAATGCTGGGCCTTGAAGGAAAAACGTGGAGAAGGGAAAAAAGACCATTTCAGGCAGACAACAGCATGGATCAAAGTATTAGGGAGTAAAGGTCTGAATATGTACCAAGTACTAAAGTAGTTTAGTACAAAATTGCACAAAGTGGAGGTGGGATGCAGGGAGAGATGCTTGAGGCTGGATCATGAAAGGTCCAGAGCACTCGTGAGGATTATTTTTGCAAAGTAAAAAAGTGAACCTCTAGCTTATCTCTGTGTAATTTTTTTTTTATCTCTATGTAATTTTAAATTTCATCTATCAGATATGTTTTGAAAAGTGCTTGTACCATGTCAAATCAGTGTTGGCAAAACTCTGCACGACTCTCCCCCTGAGCTACTCCCACTGAACATGAGAACACTGAAAACCTAAGTGCTACAGTAATAAAACCTCGTGAACAGCGTAACATAGCCTTTCCTAGAGGCTGTGGAATCTTTTCAAATGTGATAAGCACTGACTCTACAAAACACTGTCTCAAAGAACATACTTTGTGAGTCCTGGCATGCTTGGATGGGACTCCATTTCTTGTTTGAACAATGCTCTTCTCTTAGTTACCTAACAGTATCTGTGTTCAGAGATAAAAACTCTTCCCTTGTTTCTACTAGGCTCATTCTCTATTAGAATATGTACCATCAAACTGATGGATCAAAGAGTAAGGATAACAGACAATCTGACTGAGAAAACAACTTTGTCAAAAAAATAATGAGGGTGGGCAACAGCGGTTCAGTGGCAGAGTTCCCGCCTGCCATGCCAGAAACCCAGGTTTGATTCTCAGTGACTGCCCATCTCTACTACATGACACCCTGACATTTCCACCTATTTTCTAACAGAAACCATTCAGAAAAGGGCAAACTGCTGAAAATGACTAGAAAATAAAGCAAGCAAATAGGAAAAAAATACTTAAAATGCATAAAAATGCTTAAAGGTGCTTCCAAGGTTGTAAAATATTACCAGGACCAATGACTGACAATATTAATTTTTAATTTAATACTCATCCTGATGAAATTATTTTCTATAAAAAGGAGAGTCTATCAAGAACATAGAATTCCATTTATTCATCATCCATATACCACACATTTATTTAATATTTACAAAGTTCCAGGAACTGTTCTAGGTGCTGAGGTTCCAGTAGTGAACAAAACATTAAAAAGAAATCCCCAAACACCTCTTTCCTTATGAAGCTCATATCTCAGGTGGTTTATGGCAAACACCTGTATGCTAATTTCATTCTTAGCTTCACACCACTTTTTTTTCATCCTTCTTTTTCTTTTACCTTAATCTTTTCACTTATTCTTAGTATATTTTACCTTCTCCTACTTAATACACCTCTGCCTTGAAAACCATCTAAAAATATTTTTGGATCTAGGTTATTTGAAATAAATGAAAAAGTAAATTAAAAAAGAAATATAAGTGCTCTGCTTTCTGTATCTACAAAAATTTCAATTTTATTTAATAAAGTATTATAGAACTTTCTTCATAACTGTTTGAAAGTGGACAAGTGCTAAATATTTTAATATGTTAATATGGAATTTATTCTATCCTCTTCTTCCTTCGATATGCAATAACAACTAAAAAAAATTCTATAGCACTTCAAAGCATGGTTTTGAGAGGGGAAAAAAGCAGAATAATACCATTATTGTAAGGTCCTGTCTCTCATGAATTCCTGATCTGTTCTTAACTGGGAAATTCCAGTTACTTTCCAGGAGAAGGGAAGTGTTACAACATCCTATTGCTGAATTTATTCTGTATTTTCCATTTCCCCTAACGGAATCAAAGGCTTTTAGAAACATTTATGAAGAGCAGATGAAGTTGAAAAGGGAAAGAAAACTTCAATATTTAAAGAGCTAATTTAGCAAGATAAATTCAATTCTGTGGATTACCTCCTAGAAGAGGAATTAATTTAAATCATAGTAAAGTTTTCCATGACCTCTGCGATACATCTGGTAATTTATAACTCTTTTTTCAAATGGAAATAATTCAAAGAGAAGGAATACAGAGGCTAGAAATACCCACATGAAGATCAAAAAAGCTTTTTCTAGCTAAGTTTCTCCGTGATCTTGTTAGACAAATCTCATGGGAAGGAGATAGCCAATTCCTCTAACGTGCTCAATGGCTAAGCCACAAACACCTAAAACACTGGAGAAGACAAAACCAGATCGTGAGTTTTCTAATATACACCCATGAGGGTTATCTTCAGCAAACATCTTTGGGGACCATGAACTGAAGACAGTGGGTGGGGAGGGAAGGAGGGTGACAGGGGTGACGTTTGTCGATGATTTTTTTTTTCCACGTGGGCAGGCACCAGGAATCAAACCTGGGTCTCCAGCATGGCAGGCAAAAACTCTGCCACTGAGCCACTATTGCCCATCTTGTCAATGATTTTTTAATGCTCCTTTCTAGCACATTGGGGCAACTGTTGTGAATTAAGTCTGTATTCTTTTGCTGTATTGAAGGAGCAAACTAGGCAATGTCCTGGTACGGCTAGTTCTGTACAAAGCTATATAAAAAGTGCTTGTTGGAAGCCTTTCTTCTTGGCTTTCCTTTAGGCAGTCTTCATCTGACATTATGATCTTTGCCAGGGATTGGAGGAGTTCATGGCAAGAGGTCAAAAAAAGGGAGGAGATAATGAAGAGGGTCAGAAGTGGGTTAATGAAAAAAAAAAAAGAAGGGAAACAAGTATTTTTTATCTACAGTTAATGCAAGCCTATTTTGTGGGATCAGCTTTATTTATACCTAAGTCAAGGAAATGTAAATAACTGTCATTTCTTATTGTCATTACAGGAGGAAATTCCTGAACTTGTTTAATGTAATACAATTCTCCATATAAAAATTGTCTATAAATAAACATCAGATTAAGTACTTCAAAGACATGATTTCTAGTTAAAATTAAACACTTATCTAATATCTAATCTTTTAAAGGCTGATAGTACAAATCTGGACAAACTGCCACTGTTGTTGTGAAGTTTAAAATGTTCCAGGCAGAATAAGTGCTATGAATGCTAGTTATGATTATGGTTTCTGACAAATGCAGACTATAATTAAGAAAGAAATTAAACAAGTGTATGCTAATCGCATGCATTTGATTAAAAGATATTCTTTGAAAGGTAGAAGCATCAGTCAACCTAGAGAAAATTCAAGTCTGTATTGTGTACAAAGTAAAAGCTACGTTTGACTCAAGCACTTATTCATATCAGTGAAACTCACCTGCAAGCAAATTGCCAGGTTCACTCTACAGCCAAATGAGGTGCTAACGGCCCGTGGATGGAGGCCCAGGTCTTTAAACAACTTTGAAAACGACTGTGTGAGTGCTATTCGAGGCCGTTCTTCTGCTACCACTACACATGTCCGTACCCGGGACAAGTCTAGTCCTCTTGCCTAGAAATAATGATAGTGATGTTAAGTCAGCCTTCAATGTGCTTAGCTCTGTGTAACGTGGAAGCTCCTTAATTCAGAATCCCATATCAACAACAGAAAATTCAACACAGTTATTAACTTCAGGCTTCTCCACCCCCATGTCACTAATTAAACTGTTCCAGATGTCTGCATAAAAACAAAATTCACACAGATATTTAAGGATGTCATCAAATACATATTTTAAATAATAGCGAGAAGCAAGAGCAAGATCCATTATGAAGAAATAAAATTGAAAAAAAAAAATCTACATCCTGGGTAAAACAGAGGACAAAGTTATGTGGAAGAGGAAGAGAATCATTTGTAAGTACTCCTATAAGCAATATATTCAAGAAAACACATTGGAGAGAAATGAAGAACAAAAGAAAACCCTATGTTTTTTTACTAGGAGAGAAGACTAATGTTTTGGACAACTATGTAAAGACAGTGCATCATTTTATGACACATGACATAGAAAAGGTCACAGGTAAATTCATATGATTAAGCTCATCTCAGTTTCTGCAGCAAATTAAGTCAACTGAGCAAAAAAGCAAAAATTATAGAAGAAGGAATTCAAATGAGTCAAACACAAGACTCTCTGTGGGAAAAGCTGGGACATCTTGGGCTGTATGAGGGAAAACAAAGTTAATGAGAGGCACTGTCTTTAAATGTAAAAGTAAGCAATGAATTATAATGTCTTCTGGAATGCAAATGAGAATGGTAAACAGGATAACTACCAAAAACAAAAACCATTCAGTTTTTCATGCATCCTTTTAGGTGGTATTTAGCACAGAGAACACTGGCAAAAATTCATGAATTGAGGATGGAAACACAATTCAAGATTATTTTGATGTTAATATTTCATATAATTTTTGTATAAAAATACCAGGAAAATTTTAAATGAAAATTTAATTTAATTAAAATTTAAAAATTCTGGGTAATACAAATACATATTTACACATGTAAAAGTTTTCAAGAAGCAATAGAGAATGGGGTTTGAGAGTATGGATATGGAGCCAGAGATTCAAAATTTGGCTCTAAAATATACTAAATGTGAGAAATGGGGCAAATTGCTTAATTTCTCTATATCTCAGTTTTCCCTCCTTTAAATGGTGACAATGATGGCTTCTGCTTTGGAGAGTTGTTCCAAGGATTAAATGAATTAATACATAAAGTGCTTAGCAATCATTCAATAATGATATTATATCTTGGTTATTTATTATTATGCAGAAAAAGGAAAAGTTCATGAAAATTTACTCAACCATTTTATAATATGACATAGGATGGACATGAGTAATAATTATACTTTGTAAGTTTATTTTCCTTTATAAACATACTGCTTTGAGTAGTTGTTCATCTATTAGTGTAATTTAATATCAAAGTTATCTTGCATTTTGTTTTGCTGTCCAGGTTTAATACGGGATGTCTGAAGAAATAAATGTGATGCTAACTATGCTGCTAATTTTTGTGTGTATATACACTATTCCATACCCTTCCGATAGTCTACTTTCTTAGAAACATTAGTATTCTTGTATACTAAAGTTCACTAGTAATGTCAGAGTTAAAAAAATACTTTTCCACTAGACACTCTACGAGGTTGGGCAAAAGGAGCTGCTTACCTTGAGTGATTCTGTCTGTGAGCCCAGCCCCTTGGTACAAAGCTCCATCACTGAATAGGAGCAAAATGTATCCCGAACTTTATACTGACTCACAGCAAGAAGCCACAAAGCAGGGTTGGTTTCCAACTCCGAGGGCGGGATCAGAATAGACTGGTGTCCTGAGTAAACACTGTGAGACAGAAGGCTGCTGTTAGAAGAAAGAAGCAGCAAGCAGTATGAACAGCTCAGCTAAAAATGAAAGAGGCACAGTGACATGAGAACTGGAGGATTTGGGGCCAAATTTATCTCCAAGAACTGGGAGAACTTTGAACAAGTCACAATTTTTTCATTTATAAAATGAGGACAGAAACATTGATTCTATTCAAAAGCATCTGTAAATATAAAATGAACAGTTTATGAAAACATTCTGAAAAGCACAAAAGTACTATATGAATTATAATAAGAATATCCCTGAGTACATTTAAAAGCTGTGACACTGTTAGTACTTTTTAAAACAAATCAAATCTGCTATATTACAAAACTTAACTCTTTCATAGCAGGAAACACAAGATTGAATCTTGGTACAAATATCTGTAAGTTAAAATAGGAATTGGGAGACTATGGTTGCTGTTTGTTTTTGTAAATAAAGTTTTATTGGAATACAGCCATTGTCCATTCATTTACATATCATCTATGGTTGCTTTCACGCTACAGAGGCAGAGATGAGTAGCTGCAAAAGATAATTGGCTTCCAAGTCTGCAATATCTACTAAGTCACTGTTATAAAGAAATGTTTGCCTAGCCCCGGTGTGGAAAATTGACATCCAGAGTAAAAAGAAAATTATGACAATTGAAGGAAATTAGTCCCTCAAATTTTTTTTGTTTGGAAATTTTACTTCAAAATAATCCAAAAACTAAAGAAAATCAAATCATTCTTTATTTCCTTTATACTAGACAGCATACTTAGGAAAATGAGAAAAAAAAGATGAAAGATTTACTTATTTTAATGCATTATCAATAGATGAAGGCAAGTACGGATTTAAAATAATGAAGTATTTGCTGAAAGTACATTATGAATTTAATTTTTTTGGTTTATTAAATAATATCTATTAATGTTAGATTATAATGGATTATAAACTATCATAAATAAATATCTTCTGAAATTTAAAGGTTTTTTTTTTAGAAACATTTTTGATTGTGAAATATAACATATACGCAGAAAAATGGTTGTATTTAAAAGTATTTTTTTTTTGGCATGGGCAGGCTCTGGGAATTGAACCCAGGTCTCTGGCACTGCAGGTGAGAATTCTACCACTGAGCCACTGTCGCACCACCCTCAAAGTACATTTTAACAAGTAATTATAGAACAAACTTTAAAGTGTGGTAGGGGTTACAGTTCTACAATTTCAGCTGCTCTAATACATTGGAAACTAAAAAGAAATATCAACATAATGATTCAGTAGTTATACCTATTTGCTAAATTCTATCTTCTTGGTTATAATTCCTCCCTCTCATTTGATCCTTCTCCCAATACTTAAGGATATGGGATATATGGATATAAATAAATGGATATTTGGGTAATGACCACTCTAACCTCTTCATATTGAGAAGTGGGTTATAGGGTAGGGGAATGCAACTGGTTGATGTTCTTGGAAAGACTGGCACCTCCGTGTTTCAGGGCTAATCTGGCATAGGAACAATCTGGAGGTTTTGGGTTTCTGAAAAATAAACTGAGCGAAACTATTATAGAGTCTCAAATAGAGCCCTGGGAATTCTTTAGGGTTTTCAGGAATACTTTTGACTGGGGCTTGGCATACTGTGGCAATCTGCAAATCTAGTTTAAGCTTGCATTAAGAATAACCTCCAGAATAGCCACTGAAACTCTATTTGAAATCTCTCAGCCACTGAAATCTTATTTAGTTGCATTTCTTTCCCCCCTTTTGGTTAAGAAGGCACTGTCAATCCCATGATGCCAGGGCCAGGTACTTCCCTGGGAGTCACGTCCTATGCTGCCAGGGAGATTTATACCCTTGGAAGCCATGTCCCACATAACTGGGAGGGCAATGAGTCCATTCACAGAGTTGGACAAGAGGGGAGAGGAGAGAAGAGAGAGGGGAGAGGGGAGAGGGGGGAAGGGAGAGGGGGGAGGGGAGAGAACAGAGGACAGAGGGGAGAGGAGAGAGAGAGACAGGCCACTTCTGAGCAACCAAAGAGGATCTCTGGAAATGACTCTTATAGGCATAACTATAGGTATAACTATAGGCTTAGCTTCCCAGTTACAGAAATGAATTTCATTACAGCAAGCTTCAAATTTGAGGATTTGGCCTATATACTTGCGAGTCCTTAATGCCTGAGAGTGTATCAGGAATTTCCCAGGGAAAGTTAAACAGATTGATATTTTTTTTCTCAAGTCCTCAATGGAATTTGCAAACACTTTTTAAGATAAAGGATGTTTTTAGCCACAAAAAATTTCATAGATGAAATAACACATTAGGTCTCATTAATCACTACATCATGATACTAAATCCAAATCTTCTTTAATGTGACCAATCTAATCTAATTTAAAATTTTTAAAAATTGAATATAAGAGAAACCAACTGGTAAAATATTAAGAAAATTAAGTTAGCTCACAAAATCTAGTTTAACTAGGATTCTTAGAATGGAAACCTATCCTTTGGGTAATATGATAGAGGGCATTATGGGGCAAGTTTCCATTGCTCTCATTTTTCTTCTACTCAAAGTTTCAGTTATTTTTGTTAAAAGGAAATACAGCAAATATTGCCTAAATAGTCTTCAAGTTTTTACTCTGTTGTACAATCAGCTTTTATTGTATTGCTGATTGTGGATTCCTGAGGTCTTTCATAAAAAACAAAATTCAGAAAGTGAAAAGGTTACCCAACGTGAGTGATTCACCATTAGAGCTGTGGATACACACCCACACAGATTTGTATGGCATATAGTGATATACTGGTTTTACTTTTGCTTTATTTTTCAAAATTAATATATAAGCGAAGGTTAACTATTCTGATTTTTTAAGTAATATCAGAATAAGTAAAAATAAAACATCGCCACCTTCCTTCAACTATCCTACACCAGGCAGTATTAAGGTATTGGCTGTATGAAATCTATTAGAGCATTGCAAAGCACACTCACACACTATCACTGTTGTTTGAAAGAATAACAAAAGTCCCATTTAAACCAATTTAAAGGATAGGCCTTCTTTAAGGGAGGAATAAATTAAGAGTTATGAGTTAAGGGTTATGATTTTGAAAAAAAAGAAAAAATAACCAACTCTGTTCACTCAAAGAATCCACAGCATGGTGAACATTTCAAGTTAGACGTTTTGCACACCATTTCTGCTACCAATCCTTGATGTCTTAGCTAAGCAAAGTGAAAATTACACGAACTTTAAAAAGAAGGCTCTCAAACTAAGCTTACCATGTACAAATAATGCATATACTCTTTGTATGCATTAAGAGGAGTAAAATACCTAAATACATTTAAAGAAGCTTTTTTCAGAAAAAACTTGAGTCACTGACATCCATGCACATGTGCCCTTCAGATTTCCCTCAAAGAGAAAAAAAACACATAATTTAGCTGCAAAGCCTGCGATGAGCTGACTGCCTCCAGCTGCTAACACCTCTAGGCTCCAGCTTGGCATCTGAAGTGAAGTCATGTTCTTCCCAGGAAGATGCCAGACAAGGATCGAGCACCACAGGGCTACCAGGTCCAGGCTACGAGTCTGCCCAGAGCAGGACTCCTCCAACCAGCCGTGCTTGCTTTGAAGCTTCCCATGGGGTGGGTCAACACTCTGGTAGGGATGCATGGAGTTTTGAGGCTCTCTCTGCAATTTTTTCCTGCCCTTTTAACTTTCACAGGTGTTACCCTTCTTTTCACTAAACCACTTGAACTCCCAACTGCATCTCATTGATTTCTTCCAAGAAGACCGCTTTTTTCTGTTTGAAAATGAAAAATATTTGCTTTTCCAGAGATCATACACTACCAATGGAACAATTTATAAGGAAGAATATATTATCTTTTTTAGACTAATGAAAAGGATTTATTGCTAGATGTATACTAACTTGGGTTCTAAAGATGGAATCTATCAAAATGTATACCCAAGATATTAAAAACTTCTCATTTTTAATATTAAATGAAGAAAGCAAGATATAGAACTATGCATAAATTGTGATTACAACTATGTAATAGAAGAAAAAGCAGAGAAGAAATACTGAAAAATAATAACACTGGTTGGGTTAGAATGGTAGGATAATGATTTTTTTCTGCCTCAGTTATAATTTTTTGACATGCTTATTCATTTCTACAGTATATAATATATACACATGCACACATAACTATAACACATAAACACAAACTGCTATCCTTTCTAAAACACTCACTCATACATTTCTTAACAGAATAACAAAATACTAAAAGTTGATGATTTTAGGTCCTCCTAATAGAGTATACATGTTTAAATATCAGACAATAGTAGATTGACCAATCAAAGTATGCAGATAAAATTAAAGTATTCATCTAGGAGGGATATTTGATATTCAAGTGGGGACTAGTTTTATAAGTGGGGAATTTATCAGGAGAATTTTGGGATTTTAATTAAATAATCCTTCTAAGTAAAGTAACTGACAATAAAATGCCCCCTTTAT